>NC_064858.1:90809482-90939482 GCF_024139225.1 Suncus etruscus
TAGCACTATGCATAACATCCAAAATCTAAAAACAACCCAACTGTCCAAAAACTAATGACTGGATAAAGATATTGTGGTATATATACTCAGATATAAGAAGAGAGTAAATCATACAATTTTTTGCTACATGAATGGAATAAGAGAGTATCATATTGAGTTAAGTTAATTATAAGGATAGGGGAAGATGTAGAATGATCTTTCATATATAATATCTAAAGAACCATAGTAGGACCTAAAGGCAACTTGTGAATTGGTCTATAGAACTGACTTTACAAAAGAAGGTGCAGGCGATGGATTGGGAAATACTTTGGAACTCTAGTGGTGGTGTGATATGAAACTTTGTATGCAGGAAACTATATCACGTAACTATATTATAAATCAAGGAAACTTAAAATTTTAATAAGAATTATTTTTAATAAGAAAATCTCTGAAAGGTATCTCTCTCTATGTAACATGAAGAGGATGACCAAATTTCAAGCAACCTATCAATAGAGGTTGAGTTAAATTTTCCAACAATGCTCTCATTTAATGTTCTTTGTATATTACTGCCTATAACTCATATTGATAGAATCAGTCACTTTCACACTAAAATTATTAAATCGTTTAAAATACCCCAAAGCTATTAATGTTTTACAAAGATTGGGTTTAACTTTTTCTTTTTTCAAAGATTGGGTCACCTTAAAATTTCATGAAACAAAAAGGCAAAGAGAATTTGTTTAAGAAAAAGAATTTCAATTCAAGCTACAAAGACTTATTATTAAACTTAGAGTGAAATCCAAGGAAGAATATGGTTGGGTGTTTTTAACGGAAAATAAACAGGATGGCAAAGCAAGAAGTTAAGAAGAACTGATTAGTCGTAATGGATTTAAATCATCTTTGGCAGTACATAATTGGTTACTGGTTTTCTGAAATGAACATTTACCAACTTTGGTAATCCATACTCATCAATCGTGATCTGTATTACTCCTCAAGCAATTGTTTACTTGATGGTTTCTTAGAATAATTGCTTTTGGTGTAGGTCTAAGGTCTTTTGCCCTGTTCGAAATTAATAGATAATTAAATATGTCTATAATAGCTTTCTGGCTCCATTTTCAAAATGACTACATGAATGAAAGATTTTCACTTTATATGTCTCAAACAAATAATTTGTTTACATTGTTATCTCTTGTTGCTTAGAAGAATATACTTTTGTGTCTTGTCTGGAATCCAAGTAGTTAGATTTAGTAATTTCTAAACATACGATTTGTAGATCATATATTTTTTAATCTTTTTATTTGTTTACTTATTTATTTATTTGGGTCACACCTGGCAGCTCTCAGGGGTTACTCCTGGCTCTGTGCTCAGAAATTGTCCCTGGCAGGCTCGGGGGACAGTATGGAATGCAGGGATTCTAACTACCATCCCTCCTGGGTTAGCCGCATGCAAGGCAAAGGCACTACCACTGTGCTATCTCTCCTGTCCAGGTCTTTTTGTTTAATTATAATGCTAATATTTACCATAATACACTCATTTTAAGGCATTAAATGTTTAAACACCAATCCTACAGTGTGACCTTCCCTTCACCAGTGCCCCAGTTTCCCACTCAACTCACAGTAGTCTGCCTCCAGGCAGGCACAAATTTACTTCATATTGTTTGCTACAATATAAAGGAAAATAGAATTACTAAAACATATCCACAAGGGTAAATTTTATATTCTTCTTATATCCCCAATGATTTACTAAAATTAGTGTCTTAAGAATTTACCAGGGGCTGTGTTTGGTGCAGGTTGAATCTTTTTTGTTATTATTTAAACTCATTGAGCTTGGTAGATTTCTATATAATTTCCCTTCAATTTTCTGTGATACTGTGGGGATATATATTATATATAAACATATAATATACATACATACATACATAACCAGAGCCATGTGGCCCAGTATCTGTAGGTCTATAAATCTGAAAAAAAAATGTTGGATGTGCCGTTTGATACAGTTAATTTGTAGAGCCGGGCTGTTTCTCTAGGATGGTGCAGGATATGGTGGAACTAGGCTGTTGTGCTTCATGTAGAAAGAGGAACCTGCTCCCATCCATTCTGAGAATGTTACAGAGGCATTAGAGTGGACCAGACTTTTGGGAAAGGTCAGTGACCACTGTTTTCTTTTGGGCATGGTAGAGAAGTCTAATCATTTTTATGCCTGGAAGATGGTGGCTTCCATCTCATTGTTTTTGATGAAGATAATCATTTAACACTTCCATCACTTTTTCCTGTACTTCTAGATAGTATGGTGGAATGGAGCTTGGATAGTACTGTGGAATGAATCTGGCCTGATTTTTATTTTAAATATAATCCCTAACTTTATCCATCACAACATTTTAGTTGTTGCAAGTCAGCCCCTGAAGAGGTTGACTGATTGAGGGATGGAGAATGAGGTCTTTCCCCTCCAGCTCGGAGCACGTCTGCCACCCTGTCCAGCCGACGGTTCTGAGGTGAAACAGCAGGTAAACAGCTCGCAGACAGTCAGGCTTGTGGAAATATTAGCTTTATTCGGTGGACAAGACTGAAGTCCAAAGACTCAGCATAAATTCCAGCCAAAAGCCTTTTACCTTCCACAGACCCTTGTATTTATCCCCAGAATCAGATACCACCCATTGGTGGAATCAGAATCAGGTACCACCCTAGGGTGGGGGCAGAATGCCAGGTCACATCCTAGGGTAGGGCACAATCACCGATCAGGGTAGGGTCAATAACATAATAATCCCCTAAAATATTTACATACACAACATTAGTTACTTTATTATAAAAACAATTATGACACAGCTGACATAATGGACTGTAATAAATTTGTTTCCAGATAAGTGAAAAAAAAATTATTTAAAAATTAGAAAAAAAAAAGGAAAAGAGAAGAAAAAAAATTAGAAGTACAGAGACAAGTAAATCTGTGAAAAGCATTGTATCTCCAGTACATTAAATCATTAAAGTCACAAAATCACTGTCATGTTTAATAAGCTCTTATTGCTAGTTGACTATTCTGTTATTTCATTGGTTTCTGACTTCAGCTATACATAGGCATAGAAAGAGGTGTGTTCCTGTGGAAATGACAGTATTAAGCAAATGGGGTTGTTGTGTAGCCTCATTTGTGGCATGGTTGTCCAGGAATGCAATTCAAAGCACTATTACTGATACTAATTTTGTGGGGCATGTTTTTGGCTGCCTGGTCTCCTGGAAGATAAGACGGTGTGTAGAGAGAGTAACAAATACACAAAAAGTCCTATTGATATCAATCCTAATACTACTATACCTGGAGTTTTAGCAAACTGGTGTCTGCAGAGAAGAGTGATGAAGCAGGGTCATAGGCAAAGTAGCAATGTGGGTGATAGAAGCAGCAGGTATAGCTTCAGCAGGGCGTGTAATCGGCCAATACTCTCCCAGTGAGATTGCCAGGCTTCAGCTCTATGGCTGGTGTTCCCATGATTATTTATAGCTTGGTTGCTATCCCTTTTGAAAACTGAGTGAGTCTATAGATGGTGAATACATTTATGGGACTCAAATAAATTTAATAATGTCTTGATACTTAGAGCTGGAGTTACAGTACAATGGGTAGGGCACTTGCCTTGCATGTGGCAAACTCAGGTTCATTCTTAGGCATCCCATATGTTCTCCAACGCCTACTAGGAGTGATTTCTGGGTGCAAAACCATGAATAACCTCTGAGCACTTGCATGAATGGCCCAAAACAAAAGTTTTGATTTTTAAGATATTGTGCAACAAAGTTGTTTATAATAGAGTTTTTCAGGTATGCAATAACCGGATACAAATTCTACCACCAATACACTATCTCCACAATTGTTACCAAGTTACCTCCCATCCCAAGTGTATTCCCTTGGCAAGGTATAATAAATTTATTTTATATTGCTTTCACCAAAAAAACTTAAAGTGAAGGTAAATGGGATTATCAGAAAATAAATCAATGAAAGTAAATATCTAATGATTTATTGCTATCTGTAGACACTACATAAATAAAAACCATTTAATACAGCTATATAATTCTTATTCTCATTTCCATAAATAAGTTTTTCTGGCATCTAAAATACAGGTAGCATCTAAAATATATTGCATTAAACTTTACTCTGTAGTGGAATTTATTGTAGCAATTGTCACAACTTTCAACATTTAGTCATTTTACTTTATTTATATATCAATGTAGTTTCTGTTAACATGAGCATGGAATTTGTACACTAAATTCATGATGAAAATAGTGAGAGATTAAGTCATGCACATGAGTATTGATACTATAGAAGGAAATAAATCATCATGAGATATAGAAATCTGTCACTGGAATAAAAATATATGACTTTATAAGAACTAGTGTCATTAGGCAATAAGGCTTTAAGTAATAGCATGATATGTGCAGCCTTTTGCTGATCAAAATATTTTCATGCAACCCATGGCTAGATGAAAGGGCCTCCATCAAGACTGCAGAAATGTAGCAAAAATTTTTTGATTTTCTTTGGTGTTACTATATCAATAATTATTATAAATTTAGCAATCCCATTATCCTTGTAAGAATTTGGAGGCCAGAGTGGTGGCGCAGGACGTAAAGCATTTGCCTTGCGTGTGCTAGCTTAGGACAAACAGCAGTTCAATACCCCAGTGTCCCATATGGTCCCCCAAGCCAGATGCGATTTCTGAGCACATAGCTAGAAGTAACCCCTGAGCATCACCGAGTATAGCCCAAAAACAACAAAAAAATATTTTTCAGGATGAGAGGCAAAAACATGGGCAAAGTTTTCACTCTTGGTTGTTTTTTAAACTAACATTTGAATCTAGATAATGAATTGCTTTAAAGCTCAATAAGAAATGAGCATTGTGAGGCAGGGTGAGTCCCCAGCCCAGCCACCTCCCCATGTGGGCGCCGGACCCCTGAGCTCCTGGCTGCAGGCAGGGAGAGTATCCCACCACCCGGCTCCTAAACCCAGGGATCCCCGACCCGACTGCAGGCAGGGTGAGTGCCCCACTCGGCCATCTCCCCACATGGACACCCAGAGAACCCTGCGCCTGACACACTCTGTGAAGGGCTAGAACATATAGACCGGGTGGGCTTGGGTCTACTTCCTGGACCTTGGTGTATCCTAGAGCACTGTCCCCTGAGACCCAGAATGGACCTGAGACTCCCAGGGGCAGAGAGAGGCTGCCAGGTGGGTCTGGCTGAGGGAATTTCCTTGGCTGAGGCCGGAGGGTCGTGGAGCTCCGCTGACTCCTAGGGAAAGGAGGGAGTACAGGGAACTAGGCTCAACAGCACCCTCAACCATTGTGGCCAGGAGCAGAACTGCACTAGCTGGCAACAAAAGGGAAGAACAGACCAGGCCCCACTAGAGAGCAAAGGAGGAGCCAAATTTCCGGGAGCTCACCCAACAGACCCAATATAGAACCACGTTCAGAGAGGGGACCACCCTACACAACACAACTACACAACAGTCCTCTCTGTCAATAATCTCCCTAAATGTTAACGGACTAAACTTTCCCATTAAGAGACACATAGTAGAGAACTAGATTAGATAACATAAACTGGACTTCTGCTGCCTGCAAGAAACACACCTACAACTACAGGACAAGCATGGGCTTAGAATAAAAGGATGGAAATTAATTATTCAGGCTAATGAAAAACAAAAAAGAGCAGGGACAGCCATCCTTATATCAGACCAAATTGCATTCAACCTCAAGGAAGTGGTCAGAGACAAAGAGGGTCACTACTTACTGATCAGGGGAACACTAGATCAAGATGTACTAACCCTGGTCAATATTTATGCACCTAATGTAGAGCCAGAAAAATATGTGAGGCAACTGTTTGCAAACCAGGAGAAACACATGAAGGGAAATGTGATATAACTAGGAGATCTCAATACTCCACTATCATCACTGGACAGATCCAACAAAGAGAAAAACAACAAAGAAATAAGAGCCCTAAATGAAAAATTAGAAAAACTAGGGCTAATAGACTTATATAGGTCCCTCCATCCCCAGAAAGTAGAATACACATTCTTCTCAAGCCCACATGGAACCTTCTCCAGGATAGACCATGTCCTGGGAAACAAATTGAACCTTTATAAAACCACAAATGTAAGGATAATTTGAAGCACCCTATCAAATCACTATGCAACAGAGGTCAAAATTGACTACAAGAAGAAGCAATGGAGAAAAACTAATACCTGCAGATTAAACAACATGCTGCTCAACAACAGCTGGATCAAAGAGTAAATCAAGGAAGAAATAAAAAGATTCCTTGAGACAAACGATAATGAAGAGACAACTTGTCAAAATTTGTGGGACACATCAAAAGCAGTAATTAGGGGAAAATTCACAGCAATACAGGCCTATGTCAAGAAACAGAAAAATTACAAAATCAACAGTTTAAAGCAGGGGTCTCAAACTCGCACCCCTAAGGCTGCAAACAACCCTTCGTACAACATTTTGTGGCCCTGCCCTAGAGGAATCTTTTTTGTTTTGTTTATTTTTAGTTGTTTGGGTCACACACCCCAATGTTCAAGGCTTACTACTGACTTTGCACTCAAGGATCACCCCAACTTTGCCTCCTGCAGCCTGCAGGTAAATTGAGTTTGAGACGCCTGGTTTAGAGGATCACCTCAAGGAATTGAAAAAACAGCAGGAAAGAAATCCAACCACAACCAGAAGGCAAGAAATAATAAAATAATAAAAAACCAGAGCAGAAATAAACAACATAGAAACTAAGAAAACAATACAAAAAAAAATCAATGAGACCAGGAGTTGGTTTTTTGAAAAAATAAACAAGATAGACAAACCACTGGCAAAACTCACCCAAAAAAAGAAGTAAAACACCCAAATCAGTAGGATCACAAATGAAAGGGGAGAGATTACAGCATAACCCCAAATAATACAACATATCATGAGATCATATTATAAAAAACTATACTCAGGTTAGAGAACCCAGTAGAAATTGACAGATTCCTGGAAAAATACCATCTTCTGAGACTAGATAAGGAAGACCTAGAAAGCCTAAACATACCAATCACTTCAGAGGAAATTGAAGATGTAATTAAGAAACTCCCTAAGATCAGAAGTCCAGGTCCAGATGAATTTACAGGCAAATCTATCAAACATTCCAAGAAGACTTACTACCACTTTTCCATAGGCTCTTCCATACCATCGAGAAAAACAGGAATCCTCCCCAACTCATTTTATGAGGCTAATATCACACTCATTCCAAAAGATGGCAAAGACACCACCAAGAAAGAAAACTACAGACCAATTTCACTAATGAACATAGATGCAAAGATTCTCAACAAAATTTTAGCAAACCGAATCCAGCACTTTATCAAAAAGATCATACATCATGACCAGTGGGCTTCATCCCAGGAATGCAAGGTTGGTTCAACATACGCAAATTAATCAACATCATACATCACATCAACAAGATAGATCATATCAGTCGATACAGAGAAGGCATTTGACAAAATCTAACACCCTTTCATGTTTAAAACACTCAGCAAAATAGGGTTAGAAGGAACATTCCTCAAGATAGTTACAGCTATCTATGTAAAGCTCAAAACCAACATTATCCTTAATGGCAAAAAGCTAGAAGCATTTTCACTAAAGTCAGGAACTAGGCAAGGTTGCCCACTCTCTCAACTCTTACTCAATATTATCTTAGAAGTCCTAGCAATAGCATTCCGACAGGAGACGGAAATCAAAGGAATCCAAACTGGGAAAGAGGAACTCAAACTATCTCTTTTTGCAGACAATATAATGAGATACATATAAAACCCTAAAGAGTCCACAGTAAAACACCTAGCAACAATTAAACAATACAGCAAAGTGGCAGGCTACAAAGTCAATATACAAAAGGCAGTAGCGTTTCTCTATACAAATAACAAAGTTGAGGAGAAATAGTTTAAAAATACAACTCCATTTAAAATAGTATCAAACAGTTATAAGACCACTAACTAATAAACTAGACACAGAAGGGACCACACATTCTAGCAGCCCCTGGGGAGAGAGTGGAGGATAAAGGAGGCAGGATGGGATCAGATGTGGGAGGACAATTCGGTGGTGGGAATTCCCCTGATTCAATGTAAATATGTACCTGGAATATTACTGTGACTAATATGTAAGCCACTATAATTAAAATAAAAATTATATTAAAAATATAAAGTACCTAGGAATCAACCTTACAAGGTAAGTGAAGGACCTATACAAGGGAAACTTCAAAACACTCCAGAAAGAAATTGAAGAGGATTTAAGGAAATGGAAGAACATCCCATGCTCATGGGTAGGTATAATCAACATAGTCAAAATGACTCCTACCCAAACTACTATATAAATTTAATGCAATCCCAATCCAAATTCACGCATCATTTTTTAAAGAATTAGAACAATCAACCATAAAATTTATCTGGAATCACAAAAGATAGCCAAACACATATTGAAAAACAAGAAGCTTGGTGGCATCTCTTTACCTAACTTGAAACTATAATATAAATCCATAGTAATCAAAACAGCATGGTACTGGAACAAAGACAGGACCTCAGACCAGTAGGTTAGAACAGAATTTCAAGACATAAACCCCCAGATATACAGTCAACTAATATTTGACAAAAGAGCCAAGAACTTGAAATGGAACAAAGAAAGTCTCTTCAACAAATGGTGTTAGTACAACTGGATAACCACATGTAAGAAATTGAAAATTGACCCATACCTCACTCCTTATACAAAAGTCAACTCAAAATGGACCAAAGACCTTGAAATCAAACCCAAATCTATAAAATTTATTGAGAATAAAATAGGTAGAACACTCGAAGACCTATGTATCAAAAAGGTCTTCGAGGATGGAGCACCAATGGCAAGAACTTTAGCATCAAACATAAACAAACGGGACTACATCAAACTAAAGAGTTTCTGCATGTTGAAATAAACCCCACTTAACATAAGACACTTATCTGAATGGGAAAAAATCTTTCACTCAACATAGCAGATAAAGGGCTGATATTCAGAATATACAAAGCACTCAGAAACCTGAACCCCCCAAAAACCAAATAAAGCCATAAAAAATGGGAAGACGAAATGAATAGACACTTCTCTGAGGAAGACGGAAAGATGGCCAACAAACACATGAAAACATGCTAACCTTCACTCATCATCAGAGAAATCCAAATCAAAACAACAATGAGGTAACACCTTACACCAGTGAGAATGGCTCACATCAAAAATAATGGGAACAGTCTTTGTTGGCAGGGATGCGGTATGAAAGGCACTCTCATCCACTGTTGGTGGGAATGGCCCCTAGACCAACCCCTATGGAGAACAGTCTGGAGAGTGCTCAAAGAACTCAGAATTGAGCTGCCATTTGACACAGCAATTGCTCTCCTAGATATCTACCCCCAAGTCGGAAGGACATACATCCCAAACTATGTGTGCACCCCACTATTTATCACAACACTCAGTATAATAGCCAAGTCCTGGAACCAACCTTGATGTCCAACAATAGATGAGTGGATCATTAAGATGTGGTATCTATACACTATGGAATACTACATGGCAGTCAGAAATGATACAATCATAGACTTTGCAGCAATGCGGATGGACCTAGAAAATATTATGTTAAACGAAGTAAGCCAGAAGATGAAAGATAAACACAGGATGATAGCACTGTTCTGAACCACCTAGAAAATATACCATATATACAACTAATACTCAATGATCAAATAATAGGGTTTAACTGGGTAGAAACTCCAAACTCTGTAATAGTCAACATATACTGGGAAGTAGTGCCCAAATCACATAAAAGAGGAACAAAACAAACTCTTGACTACACATTATACCATAAAGAAACTAGCAACAGCAAAAACAGCAGCGTAGAGAGAACAGTTATGTAATCAGCCCTTTACTACAAAGGCCCATAATAATCTCTTAGGGATCCTATCAGGGGTCCTCAAACTTTTTAAACAGGGGGCCAGTTCACTGTCCCTCAGACCATTGGAGGGTCTGACTATAGTAAAAACAAAACTTATAAACAAATTCTTATATATATCTTATTTTGCAATGAAAAAACAAAACAGATACAAATACAATATGTGGCCCACGGGCCATAGTTTGAGGACCACTGCTATACAGGATTATATATAAGACTACCATGGGAAATCACTGACTCCAAACGAAGCATTTCAAAATAATATTATTTAATGCCTTAATCTTACTATATCTAAAATAACCTCTCAGCTTTTCTGTCCACAGGCGTTCTTGGATACAAAGGGTGGACAACCTAAATGGCACCTCAGAACTCAGTCACATAAAATACCATACCAAGCTTGCGATATGAAGATGTCTCGATAAAACTCTTTAACATACCCTTTATTTCTAGGTTATACCTTCTTTTAGGACCTGAAGTATGTGACCAGCCAGATCACCGAAGCAGCAACTGTGACCTATAGAGTTATACTACAGGGCCTACTCATCGAACACATTCAAGCAAACTAACATTCCTTTGCTCTTTTCTCCTCTCTTCTCACTACTTTTTTTCTCTTCTTTTTCTTTTCACTCTCATTTGCTCTTTTCTCCTTTTCTGCCCGTTCCATATACTTCCCCCTCCCCCCATTAGAAATCTGACTATCCCTTCACCCCCTCAATCCCATCCAGATTTCCCACTTTATTAAAACTCTTCACCCTCAGTTCTTAATCTATTAGGCATCAAGACTGACCCCCTACCCCAATGAACAAGTATCCAGCACTGAAGCGAAGGGACACCCACTCAAACCCACACCTCATCCCGGCAAGAAAAGACAAGCAACAACCCTGCTGACTCACGTGGTTTGGCCCTTCTTACCAACTTTTCCTAACGCTGACTGTTGCTTGATACCAGACTTAGCTCTAAAAGGACTCCCAACGCAAGAACTCTACCCAAGACCTCCCTGCCACAAATCTTTTGCCAATCTCAAGAAGGTCAAGGTGTGTGATGAAAAAGCACCTGGGAACCCACACCCCACAAGAAAATCTCAAAAGACAATGGGGAAAACTATAGTTCCATCATAAGTACAAGCCCTGTATAAACTACCTCCTTACCTGCTCTTCCCCAAATATAAGGTAGTCTCCTGCATCACTTTGTTCCTTTAATTACTTTTTTATTTCATTTTTTTAATTTTTATTATAAAACACTTTTTTCTCTCTATATATGGGAGCACATATAGTTTTATCTCTATTTTTATCTTTTTTGAATGTGTGAGTTGCTTCTGTTTTCTTCTCTTTCTATCCCCAAATGCACCGACAATATAATGTAGTGTCATTTCCTCCTGCAAAGGCACACTAAAAAGCATGGTAAGGTTACGTTTAAAAACGGGCTCCTATCTACTAGGGATAAGAACTCATACTTTTTTACAACACAGTGGCATCTCCCACCTTGTATATATGTCATGTGGACCCAACTTAGACCCCAGGTGATTAGACACCGACCATCCAGCCTGGAATCTTGGATTCCAGGCAAAGAAATGACACAGTTCTTCACAACAGCTACCAGAACCAAATTCCATCTATGACATCCTTAATACTGCTCAAACACCAACATGGCCCAGTTCTAATAGGATATCCTGACAACGAGAAAATTGGGAACAACTTGACCTAAGAGCAGGTTACCCTACCTCACCAGCTAACAATGAGACAAAATCAGAAGACTTATCACCCTTTGGTCTGTGCAAAAGCCAAGATCGCGATCTACAGATGACTAGCTGTTAGAACCATGACCGGGCAGTATATATCCTGGGACCAATAAAAAAACCCTAGTCTAGGGTTTGACCTATGACCTGCACAACAACCATGATCTCTAATTCCAGAGGTATGACTGAGACAGTAGCAACTGAATGGGTCTTCTGGTAACATAACGAAAGACTTTATCCCAGGCTCCATCCTAGGATCTGCGCAAGGACCAAGACCACCAACCACAGAAGATGGATTATAATGACACTAAGGGAACAGAACTTCTAGAACCACAAAGAAAGACTTCACCATAAGTTCCAACCTTGTCCTGTGCAGAGATGGAGATCTCTAAATACAGAGACCTGATTTTACCACCCAGGATGGAGCAGAAGTCTCTCATACACCACAAAAGCACCAACAGGAGAGTAAATGAACTAGAAAGGAGGATATAGTTAATCTCATGACAATATACTCCAAGGGTGGAGAAACCTTGTAACTCTTAGGCCAAGGGAATTCTTTTTCAAATGACTTCAGTGTTTACTGTGCCTATGCAGGAAGGGGAAAAAAAAAAAAGAGACAAAAAGCACAAAATAATCCTTTTTTTATATCTATCTAGCTTTTGTCGACTACTTTGATTTTTCTTTCTTCTTTTCTCTTCTTCCGTTTTGTGCTCAGTCATGTTTTTTATCTCAAGTCCCTGGCAAGTATGTGGTGCCTATCTTTATTGCTGTAGTGCTCACTGGATATTTTATTCGGTACTTTTTTTTTATATTGATGTGGTGTTCCACCTTCTTTTTCCCTTCGTCTCTCAAACTGAGGATGAGGGCCTCTAGAAGGACTCCGCCCATTTTCGACATATTTGATTTTTACCCCATTTTATTACTTTTCTCTTCTTCAAACAAAACCACATAAACTTAACTATCTAGTCCTGCCTCCCAATTAGAGGGGGATATAATGGAGGTACCATGACCAAACAGTTGAAAGATCACTAAGTAGTAAGCTAGGCACAGAGGGGACCACTAATTCTAGCAGCCCCGGGGGTGAGGGTGGAGGCTATGGGAAGCAGGACGGGAGCAGAGGTGGAGGGAGGACAATTCGGTGGTGGAAATTCCCCTGATTCAATGTTAATATGTACCTAAAATATTGCTGTGAATGATATGTAAGCCACTATGATTAAAATAAAAATTATAAAATAAAAAAATGAGCATTGTAGCATAGTGGATAAAACATAAATTCCAGAGTCAAAATATTTATATCTAAATCCAGTTTGCCACTACATAACTTTTAACAAGATAATTTCTCTATATCTCAGTTTTTCTTATCTATATAAAAAAAAAACGAGGGAAAATCACAATAGTTGAATAATAAACTGTTATAAGAATTAAGTCTTCTAAAACATATAAAGTACATCAGGTAAATGTAAATTTATTTTAACTCAGCTCAGAGTATTGTATAAATGCTTGATCATGTAAAACTAACATTTTGTTTAACACTTCTGGAAAGTACTGTTTTATAAATGCTGAAGGAGAATGTGTGATTGGAGGTGATATGCAACCATTTCATAAGGTCCATCTGATGGAATCAGCTGAGCAGTCTCTCTCTAGTCTCAGATACACTTGTGTGAAAGCTGGTCTGGTCCATGACCTTGCACAAGTGATTTCACTCTGAAGTCTCAAGTGCTTGGTTCAGAGCAGAAGAATAGAAGTACAATATTGTTGAAATGATATCCTTAAAAACAATGGCTACCTCTGTGCTTTGGAGAATTTTTGAGTTCAGCTTAAAGTTTAGCTTAATTTGAAGTCCACTCCTTGCCCACTTCCCTGCACTGATTTTCTACTAATAAGCGAAAAAGTTGCTGTAAAAGCTGTCAGAAACGAGACACAAGTAAGTGATCCAGTACATGTCTAGCATGTATATGACCTCAGAGTTCAATCTTCAGCACCACCTGGTCACCCCAGCACTACTGGTTTTGACCTTATTTTTCTTTAAAAAGTGTCAACTTTTTGCTGATCAACCCCAGTTCTTGAGCTATAAAATTAATTAAGCTGGGTTTATACTGTGGTCTTCTTGCTTATTAACTGTGTTTTAAAGAAGTTGTTTTATTTTTCTAAGCTCCTATTTATGATTTTTGTAATGGGAATAGTAATGCCCCCTTGTAACTAAAGGTATAATATTCCTCCATCAAATACACCATTTATTTTATTCTGGAAATTAGCTCTACATCAAGAAAGGAAAATTGAATATGTCCCCATTTATTCCTTGATTATAGAGACAGATGGGAGAAAATTATATGCCTTAAAACGCAATAGGATAGAAAAAGCAAGAAATGACACTTTGAGAGCCAATCATTCATATGCATTCTATAAGAAAAAGATTGCCACTATATCTGTTGTCATTGTTATTATTGTTCAAAACACGAATCGAGCCCTACTAACAGAGAACGAGTTGTGTTTAACATCATAGTAGAAAAGTTCTATACTTTGGACAGCTATCTTTGAACATCATATCATTAAAGGCAAAGTTATTCTTAAATAATGCTTAAGATAATAAAGCATATGCTTTCTTTAACGATGGTGTTGGAATTGCTCAAATACATGTGTGAAAGAGAGAGACCCAAAAAAGAGAGCAAAGAAAAGAAAGATTCAATTCATCACACATGTGAAAAAACAAGAAAACGAGGAGGTTTATCTTTACTAGACAAGAGAATCCTCGGAAAGAGTCAGAATTTGGAGTGACAAAGCTTAACCATATAATTTATTATCTAAGTCAGGAACCACTTGAGAGCTAAGGGTTTGCAATTAATGATTGTAATGGAACAATAGGTGATAACTGGAGCTGTCTGAGTGTAAACTAGAACATATAATCATTGCTAGTGCTCACCTTGATCTGTCTGCTAAAAACTGCCCTTGCTAACTATGGTCTTATTTTGTGCTAATTACCCATTTTTGAAAGTGCTGCTATAAATGATTGTGTCCTCTGAACTTTTTCATTGCAGAGGGAGAGAGATTAAAATTTCAAGATGAAAACAGTAGGAAACAGGTTTTTCCTATGTAGAATTAGTGATTTTGTACTTTGAAATAAACTTACATTTCTTTTTCTTCATAAAAATACCCGGTACTGTAGAAATGTGGGCTTGGAGATTTGCCAAGCTAATATGCAAATGGTTTCCCCTCCCAGAAAAACAAAATTGAATAAACAGAGTCCCCGTTTCAAAGGACTGAGGCTGAGGAGAGCTTTCAAGAGTGGACAAAGACTCCTGATGTACCTGAGTCCATTGCTGCCCTGTTTACTTGTAAAGACCCTAATCTGAGTTTATTTGTCCTAATTTATGTCAAGCTAGGCAGAACCGAGGGGTATGGGATCCTGATCCTTCATGTTAACTGCTATTTTCTATTGTTTTATTTCCTTCTGCTCTTTCCAGCTCTGTTCTTTTTCTCTGATCCATTTGGGATCTATGTCATCTCCTCATTTGGTCCCCTCGATTTTTATTATCTTTGTTGATTCTAACTTGTAGATAAAGAAATGTTATTCAAAAAAGAGGCAGCACAGCACTGGCCTTACTGTGGCTATCAATGGTTTAATCCCTGATTACCTGATACCACAGGTGTAATCTCTAAATAGAGAGACAATAGTAAACCCTCAGCACTACTGTGGTGGGTCACAGCACCACACACCCCAGAGAAAAAAAGAACATTTAATTTGTTTACCAGTATTTTTGTATTGAATCTATAATTTTTCTGTTTATTGATATGTATTAATATTAATTTCTGTTAAATCTATTAATAAACTACAACACAATATTTTATTAATTTAATTTCAATTTAATTTTTTTTTTTTTTAGTTTTTGGGCCAACCCGGCAGTGCTCAGGGGTCACTCCTGGCTGTCTGCTCAGAAATAGCTCCTGGCAGGCACGGGGGACCATATGGGATGCTGGGATTCGAACCAACCACCTTTGGTCCTGGATCAGCTGCTTGCAAGGCAAACGCCACTGTGCTATCTCTCCGGGCCCTCAATTTAATTTTTGTTTTGGAGCAACACCTGGTGGTGTTCAGGGTTTACTTCTGGGTCAGCTTAGGTATCACTCCTGTGGGCTCACAAATTTATATTGGGTGCCAGATATTGAACCAAGATCAACCCAAGGTAAATATGCTTACCTGTTGTGTTAGCAGTCTGGCCCTCCTAGAACAAAACATTATAGTCAAATCTGTAAAATTGTGTAATTTTTGTATGTTTGAGGTATGTATGAGGGGTATGTTTGAGAACATAAGATAAGGAGAGTTATAATTTCAAAAATTGTTAAATGCAAATAAAAACAATGTAAACTATTTCAGAAAATTTTGTATGGATTTCTAAGCCACAGGATATATGGAAGAAATGGCAAAGATCAGCTTAAATCAAGAGAGAGGGCTCTCAAGATATAGAAAGAGAAGAAGTGCCAATAGACATACCTGAGCTAGGGCAGGACACATGTCAGAACTGGAAGAAACTAATAATGCAGGAACATCAGGTCAAATTCAATCAAATTCAGTAAGACCCAGAAACCTTTATTAATGTTCTTCAGCAGAGAGAGAGCTTGAAGGTCAGGCTAAAAAGGGGAAAACTGTTGAAAGTAGAGGACAAAAGGCCTTCATAATCTCAATCAGGCTAAACTTTTGAGACAGCCTTTTCCTAAAATTTTTGTGAGTGTTTTTGCCTTTGTTTTCTTATATCATTTACTTTAAAAAAAAATCTGTAACTGTAAAGTTTTTCTTTGTTGTTCTAAGTTGTAGATAATTCTCAAGATCTTCCTCAAGGACATTGGGGGAAGCCCTTTGAATATGATATATAAGAAAGAGAGAACCCCTAAATTCGTAGTCTCTGTGAAATGGAAGTGCCTTACTTATAATAACAATTAGCAAGCATTGAAACCTAAACCCAATGACCACTATTCCACCACCACTTTGCTGTTTCTGCTGCTGGTCGAAAGATAGGGGACTCTGGTAAAGTATTCTGGGAAAAAACAACTGTCTAGAGCCTAAAGTAGTTCAAAGGAAGAAAGGCAATAGTGATACAACACCCATCTGAGAAAACCAAAAAAAATCCTGAGATGCTGGGCACTCTGGGAGGAGAGGAGCAAAAAAAAAAAAAAAAAAGGTACTAGAAAGAACAACCAGTAGGGCACTTGCTTTGCATGTGGCCGGTTCAATTTCCAGTTATCACATATAATCTATCTCCTCCCCTGCCACAGCTTCCCAGCTTCCCAGGGGTGATTCCTGAGTGCAGAGCAAGGAGTAACCCTTGAACATTTCTGGATGTGGCACAAAACAAAGACTATCAAAAGACAATCAACAACTCTAAGCTCACCCCTTTGGCAACCTAGCGACAGATTCTGGAGGTCAATTTGGGAAAACTATATGAAAAACTAGTTTGACAGGAAAATATAATATTTGCCTCCCTCTAAGCATCAGTTGTTGTGTCCTGTAATTAGTTTATTTATTTCTTCCTCATCTTCCTGCTTCTTATCTTCCTGCTCCTCCATTTTCACTCTCCACCCTTGAATTTGAGGAAAGATAATAGACATTAAGAGCTTGGAAGGATTTAGGACTGCCCCTTCCTTAAAAATGTCAGTACTTTATGCCAGCCCATGTTCCACAGTTTTCCAAGAAACCACAAAGCAGGAATCATTTCACATGCCAGACAGAGCAAGTGAAAACCAGGTATAGTTTTAAAGGGGGATCTCATATGGTGCTGGTGAGTCTAAAGGTCTAACTCTAAACACCTTCCAGGTGCTCAGCATAGACTCTTATAGGTCCTAGAGTTTGCCAGACACTTTCCCACATGACAAGGAAGTTGTAAAAATACCTTTTTGGGAGCCACTGCTTTTTCCTTTGACTTCACTTAAGTCTCCTAGGGAATCCTAAGTTTTTCTTCAGTAGCAGTAATTTCTCCATTTCCATTAGCTCACCACTAGCCCCACCACATCCCCTTAAACTCCTCTTTCCTTTTACTTCAATGGAGATGTGTTCAAATCTCCCATTCCTGTCATAAAACTTCTTTTGAAAAAGTCTAACTTGCTATTTTTAACAGTATTGCTCAGTACCATCATTTTTCTTTCGTGGGGCAGAGAATAGAGCATCATACAGCCCAGCATATTTTTTTTTTATTTTGGGGCCACACCTGGCTATTTTTAGGTCTCAATCTTCCCTCTGTGCTTAGCAGTGGGCTCCTGGCAGGTTTGAGGGCACATATAAAATACTCAGAATTGAACCTGAATTGACTGTGTACAAGGCAAGCGCCTTACCTTATGAACTATCACTGGCCCCAGCTCAGACCATCTTAAACACTAAATTCAATTTAACTAAACAACTGTGATTTTGATAGCTTCATAAGGATACCTCCTACCTCACTCTCCAAAAACATTTTTTGAAGAGTTTGCAAAGTACAAAAACAAGTTTCCTTGTTTCTTAGTTTGTGTGTGTTTTTTGTCCTACAAACAGAAACACAAGTCTGAAGTGATGCTTAGTGTTAAAGCATTTTAAAGGGAAGTATAATCAAGATCCTCTCCTGTTTGTTTAAACTGCAGAGCAGGAAGTATAGGGATGTAGAATAAACATATTCAATATATAGTCCCTAGTTGGGTGAGGTTGCCCAAGCACTGTGTTTCTAACCCCTCAGGCAGACAGGTTTGATGAAGCAAGGTAGTAACCTTCCCAAACCTCCTATTTCCCTAAACATTTTTGGTTTGGGTATGTAAAAGCCCACCTGGATTACAGGTCTTCCCCCACCCTAGTGGGTGGGGTTCTGTATAATAGAGAAAAAGTCTGGTTTGAGGAGATTAAAGCACATGGTTTAGGAGCACAGAGCAGGGAGAGCTTAGCAGAGAAAGCACAGGGCAGGGTGACTCATGGCAGAGAAAAGTCATGAGGAATAAAGTGAGCTGACTCCAATGAATATCTTTTCTGACTGCTATGCATTATTTCTCCACTGCTACTACCCTGCTTCATCAGACCCATCCACCTGAGAGGTTATGCCTGGGGTGGCCTCACCCAACTCGAGGACTATATATTTTATATTTTTATTCTACAATGGAAATCAGAAAGTTGGGGGAAGGGTTACATAAGAAGACTAAAACAAGGAGGTGGACTGGAAGAAAGAGCAATATAAAAATAAAAGCAAGTTTCACAGAATGTATGACTTCGTTTAGAGTCAGCTTTGTCTAACTTCGAATGGGCTAAAAAAGAGAGAAGTTGCAGGCGAGGTATTTTTGTCATGCATCTGCAAGCCCATTCAGCTTGATTAATGAAGATGTTCACGGTATTTATTAAACACTTCTGGCATCATTTGAAATTTGATATTGTTTTTCACCATTCTATGGCAAGCGTCAAATTAGTGTAACTGTGAACTCTGAGATGTTATATATATACTACAGTTTCAGGCAAACAAAAATATTTACCAATACACCTATATTTCAAGATCTACTGTTTTAAAAAACAAAAGTTTTTGATACAACATTATGTGATAAATAAGTCATTAAATATAACCAAAAGTCATTAATGAAGCAAAGGAAAAATATAACCATTATATATTAAAACTAAAAAACAGTCAATTTTATTTAATAATTTACAATCAATAAAACTGAGCTAAAATACTAAGTATTAAAAATTCAAAAGAATGGTACATTTGGTTTAGTTTCAAAGCAGGTGCTAATGAAACAAGGGGAAAATGGAAATATATGTGATTTCAGGCTATTTCTCAGCCAATAAGGTATCCAAACTTTTTGCTTGAATATTAATCTTATAGCTCCCCAAAACGAGTCCCACTCTTGTGAAACAGTGGGATTTGGGACCAAAGGAATTATGCTGGTGCAACTCCTACAAAGTCTTTATTAGCCAGGAAGATGACTTAGAGACTTAGAAAACAGCTAAAACAAGCTTGAGAAAATTGTACTCATGCTTCTGACGTCTCACTCTCCAGAGCATCCCTTTTGAAGGATATGTCTGTATTTCCTTATAAAAAGAAGAGCCCAAGGTATAAGATAAATTCTATGCCTAAATAAAATACTTGTGAAGATTGTTTTCATCTCTTTGAATACTAATTATGTTTCAAGTTTCTCAGTAGTTCAAAGACTGCTTATATGCCATTTGAATTAAAGTTGACATGTATGGAATGCATCATTTCTATGCATAGATGAAGCAAATATACTTATTTTCTATTGTTTAAGATGCTTACTAAACTTGAAATCTGTCACCCTGAAGAACATTCCAAATAGATGATTTGTTTTTAACAAAGAAGAATACAGTCAAGATTTACAAATTTTCCCCCAGGAGGCTCCAGATTTTAATTTTAAAGCTTGAGGTAAAATTTTATTCTGGGAGAATTTATGCTAAAATAGTTCACAAAGTATGATTTTCAACATATTCTAACATCAAAGGGTCAATAAGTTGTTTGAAAACTATTTACATAAAGCAATGCTTACAGATCATTAACTACTTGACGGACAGCCCCAGGCAAGGAAATTTGAAGAGCCAGGAACTCACAGAAGATCAATCAGAAATATTAATACAAAGCTATAAAGGGACATCATAAGGAATATAAATAATTTTTTCATTTTACATGGAACTGCTGAGTAATGCCTCTCTATTTTGGTTAGGACAAGTTTATGTGTCTAGGCTTTGGTTTTATATCTGTTTATAATAAGATCAAATTTCCTTCTGAAAATTGAGAGCTTATAAAAATATTTTAACATTAATGTTCTTTTGACTGTTAGTAAAGTATACTGTAAAATTTGGCTTTTTCTACTGTACAGTAGGCTTGCATGCCACCAACCAGGATTACAATCCTAGCATTCCATGAGACTCTTGAGCCTTCTAGGAGTGAAGCTGAAAGTAGAACAGGAGTGAGGGAGGGAGGGAAGGAAGGAAGGAAGGAAGGAAGGAAGGAAGGAAGGAAGGAAGGAAGGAAGGAAGGAAGGAAGGAAGGAAGGAAGGAAGGAAGGAAGGAAGGAAGGAAGGAAGGAAGGAAGGAAGGAAGGAAGGAAGGAAGGAAGGAAGGAAGGAAGGAAGGAAGGAAGGAAGGAAGGAAGGAAGGAAAAGCAAGAAAGAGGGAGGAAAGGAGGGAGGAAGGAATTAGAAAGAATTAATTAGAAAGAATCTGCTGCTTAAATAGTAAAACAATAGGGAGTTAGTGCTCTTAATAAAGCAGGCAGAAAGATAAGAGGTGGGTGTGATAAACATTCTTGGAAAGTAATAACAAGATGTCATTCAAAGTTAACTCTGTCATGAGCCAAACTATAGTTCAATAGGCAGGGTGCTTCCCTTGTATGCTATGGACCCAGATTTAATCTTCGTTATCCCATATGAACCCCTGAGACCATCAGTAGAGTTCCTGGGCTCAAAGCTAGAAGTAAGCCTTGAGTACACCAGGTTTGATCCAAAAAAAAATTAAAAAAAAGAACCCACAAATATATTTTGTCACTACCCCTAAACCAGCCCAATGCATAAAGATAACACCATTTTTTTTGAAGACAGTAATTGAAGCTGAAAAAACTCTGGCACCAGAGCCAGCCCAGAAAAGGATCAACTAAACTGCCTTCAGAGAGAAGCTAGAGTAAGAACAAAAGCCTGTGATAAGAACATAAAGTTGTGATGTTCCCAAAAACTTCAGTTATTCCACTTAACAACTTTCTAGCTATTGACTCTTTTATACACATACATACATACATACATACCCATGTAGGGACAGTTTGGAAGCAGATCTATAAACTGATACTGCAGAGGCAAAAAGTGCATTCCTCATTCTAGAAAGTGGCGATATGATATAGTCACTCACACCTCAACTTTAGCTGTACTTTAGATTTGAAGAAGTGAGCAAACAAGCATTCTGTTACTAGGGGTGATTGCTCCCACTTTAAGTCATTTAAAGTTTGGCTGAATGGAGAGATTTAGAGAAGTTGTTTGCTGAAATAGTTATTACAGGCACCTGTAACCATCAAAGCAAAGACTGCCAAGCATATAAAAAGAATCCCTAGGAAACTGTGAGACATGAAGCATCTGTAGACCTCATAGGGCTCAGATCAGGTGAGAGGAAATCTCATCTGCTTTAGAGTTGGAGGCTCATGCTTCTTCAACCCCTTTATACAGTTATAATAGTGTCTTTATGGAAGTTATTGCTATCCAGTGCAGGTAAAGTTTTGGGGAATTTTGGTACATAGCGAAAACTTTAGAGATGAATTCAGAATATTCAAGGCTTATTTCCATTTAGAACATAAATATAATTAAATTAGTGGACAGTTCAACATGATTTCTGATAGTGCCCTTCCATTATTGCAGTATTTCAACTTTACATTATTTTAGTCTTAAAATTTCCCCACTTTATTATTTACTGCTATTTCCTTATATAAAATTTTATCTTATGACTTAAGAAAGAGTAGGAAATAAATACCTCATATTTCATTGTAGTACAGTTTACATGTGAAACCAAGGCTCTAATTTTTTGAAATGAATTGATAACTATAAAGTTGTAAGTATACTTCTTATGTCCTTTTGTAGTTCTTGAATTTTAAATTATGCTTTAATTTTCCTTTTTTTTTTTTTTTTTTTTTTGGTTTTTGGTTTTTGGTTTTTGGGTCACACCTGGCTGCACTCAGGTATTACTCCTGGCTCCATGCTCAGAAATCGCTCCTGGCAGGCTCGGGAGACTATATGGGATGCTAGGATTCGAACCACTGTCCTTCTGCATGCAAGGCAAATGCCTCACCTCCATGCTATCTCTCAGGCCCCAATGCTTTAATTTCCTATAAGGATTTGAAGCATAATATCTCTCTGTAATTATGGTGTATCAATAAATTTGCGTTATAATTTTACTGATGCTAGTATACACTATACAGATAACAAACTAAGTATAACATATGTGGAGCTCAGAAACACTTTCAAAGTTACAAGATTCTGTGCTGAATTACCGAAAGATTAAATACTGCAATTAAAAGCATAAATGGCTTATATCAAAAATGTTCAAAACAACTGGTGCTGGTTGGGATGTGGTGAAAAGGGCGTATCATTCACTATAGTTAAGACTGTTAACTACTTCAGCCTCTGTTGAAAATATGTTGGGAATTCTCAAAAATTTAAAAATACAGCCTCGATTTGGTTCAGCAATTCCAATACTAAAATGTATCTATCCTAAGAACACAAGTAACTACGGATATATGCAAGTCCATGATCACTGAAGCACTATCTGTAATAGCAATATGAAGGAAGAACACAACTGACCAACGTTAGATGAGTACATAATCATTGTCATCTGCATGCAAAATAGAATATATTCAGCTATAATAAACTATGAAATATTTCATTTTACTATAACTTGAATCGAATTAAAAGGAGAATTCTATGAGACATGAGTCAGGAAAAGACAAATATCTGATGATCTTGTTCATGTATAGAGTATACGGAATCAATGCTAGAGTATAGCCAATGGTCAGTGAAAACAAATCCAAAAAGAATTTAAGAAGCAAAGAAACAAGTGGATCAGGAGACATAAAGAAATATGGTACCTTGGTTACAGATATGGGTGTATAAGCTTAGAACATGAACATTGATACTAGAGAAAATATCATTTTATTTTTATTTAATCGTATTTATTTAATTTCATTTTTCTCTGTTTTGTGAAGATCAGACCCAGCAATATTTAGAGGTTATTCCTTGATCTGCACTCAGAAACTCCTGGAGATGTTTGGGGTACCCTATGGGTAGTCCAACTCAAATCAGGTATATAAGAGCAAGTAAGTGCCTTTCCTTCTATACTCTTCTCTTCCCAGTAAATAATTTTTAATTAAAATATAATAGAATTTTTAATAAAAGAGTAGAAGGTAACTGATATTCATAACTCTTAAAGTCACTTATACTGAACTTATTTAAATGATTATTTCTGCACATTATTATCTAAATCAGGTTCCTCTTCTTAATTGAGACCCTAAAAAATTACCTTCTATAAACTCTATAACTACACATATAAATCGGATAGAGAAAGTTGTTAGAAATGAGATTCTGAAAGATTGAACAACTTGTTCAAGGTTTGGTGAATTATCTAAGATTGACACTTAGGATCTTCAGATTTCAAATCTTTTAGTTTTACAGTGGAAAATGGTGTAGACCCTAAATGAGCAGATATGTTTATAAGCTCAGGTATTAAATCATGGAATTTGTTATAATTATTGCTATTATTTTGTGCTAAATTTTTATAAGCCTTAATATTGTGTTATTTTGAAAGTTAATTTAAAATTTTTCTGAACATGAATATTTTCTGCTTTCTCTAATAGAAATAATTTTCCACTTTAAAATACTTTATTTCCTATGCAAACTATAGAAAAAAATAGTATTATTTTCTTTTTAATGAGGGAGGAAACAGTATTATGGGTAATAAACACACTTGCTTTGCATATGGCTTACCTAGATTTGCTTCCCATTAGGGAAGTACATTAGGTTCCTGATCCCCGTCAAGAATGATCCCTGAGCACAGAGTCAGGAGTAAACCCTTAGTATAGCTGAATGAAACCAATGAAATAAATATATAAATTATAGAGGAGTATTCAAGAAGGAGCTAGACTGAGTTGAAGAAACAACTCAATTTGGGATTTAAAAAAAAACAGCAGCTAGGACTCACCAAGAAGTTAATCAAAAGAGGCAAATCATAAAGAAGATTTGAGTATTCAACAGAGTTACTGAACAGTTCAAGCTTATGAAGACACTATATGTAGTAAGTATAAAAAACACTTACATGGGTTGAAAGAAATAGTAACCAGAAGTCAAACAAGGCTGAAAATAGTGACGGATTTCAATAGTCAAAACTGGAAAAGTTTTATGATTCATGAAAATTAAAATACAGTATTAATGGAGATTTGCCTCTGTATTTGGGAATAATTAGTTTGAGACTAAATTCTCTCTGATCTGCCTTACTCATTTTAAAAGGAAGAGAGAGAAAAATACAACCATTTCTAAATAACATACCTATACCCCAGAAAAAATTGATATTTTTTTTAAAAATTATACTCCAGAAGGCAAAAATCCATAGATTCTTGTCTGGTCAGAAATAATCAGCTGTGCAAAAATAGCTGGAAAATATCACCAGCAATAAACAAAAGAATTGATGGGGCCAAAGTGTCTGTACAATAGGTTGAGTGCTTGCTGATGTGGATTGATATCACTGGCACCATAAATGTTTCCACATGCCTAGGAGTGATTCCTAAGCAGAAATAAGAGTAAACCCTGAACACCACTATTTTAACTCCAAGAATAAAGGAAACAAATCCATAATTAATTAAGGTGTTAAAATGAGCAAATTTTACAATCCACTATTACACTTCTATTACGACTATTTAATAAAATACAAAGAATAATTACACATATTAAGTAGAACAGAGCAAAATATACAAATAATCAAAATTGCATTCCCGGATATTAAAAGTATAACATTGAAGATAAAACTTTGTGTAGATTAACATTGATGACTTAGAAGTTGTAGAAGAAAATATTAGCAAACTTGAAAAAAGTAATATCAAGTATCTAAATAATACATACACACAGGATTCAGAGAGATAACATGGAGGCAAGGTGTTTGTCTTTCATGCAGAAGGATAGTGGTTCGAATCCGGGCATCCCATATGGTCCCCAAGTCTGCCAGGAGCTATTTTCTGAACATAGAGCCAGGAGTTACACCTGAGCGACTCTGGTTGTGACCCAAACTGCCCCCTCCCAAAAAAAAAAGACATACACACAGAGAAAAAACTAAAAAATATTAATTCAAGAGAAGGGAAAATACTGCAAAGCTAGAAAAAATATTTGAGGGACTAATGGTATAAAATTCATCTAAAGGTGATTTAAAAAATGCATATACTAAAATACAAAATGTTATGCAGACCAAAAGCACAGCAAACATAAAAATAAACCCTATATCAAGGAATATAATGATCATTTACTCAATAGGAAATAGGAAATCTGAGTAGGGGCCAGAGAAATATTACAATTCATAGGGCACTTGTCTTACATTCAGCCTACCTGTGTTCAATTCCCAGCACCCTTTATTATCCCCTGACCAAAGTCAGGAGTGATCCCTGAGCTCAGATGTAGTAATAAGCCTTGAGCATTGCTAGGTGTGGCAAAAAGAAAGAAAGTAAAAGAAAAAAATAAAATAGAATTAAAATCTTTCACAATAAAAAATATACTATTAGGTATAAAGAAGAAAAATGACTATTGTAGTAGATATCATACTGCAAAAAATATAATTGAAAAGTAGTGGATAATATCATTTTACCTAAAAGATACTAAAAAATACCTAGAATATACTTGAAAGTCAATAACAAGTAAAATTATAGCTAAGAGGCAAAATAAGGATGTTAACTCCATAGAAGCTGAAGTAATTTATTGCCAACAAGTTCATTACAAAATATAAAAAATTATGCCAGATGGAAATATAAATCTAAACAAAGAGAAGAAAAGCACTGAATGTGATATGTGGAAAAACATGTAGATTTTTAATAATTAACTTTTAAAAGATAAATGACTTACTTTAAATAATGCATTATAATTTTATTATAATATAGTAATGAAAATAGATGTGAAGTGTATGACAGCAATACCACAAAAACAAGAGCAATAAAGTACATTTTAAGATTGTAACACTATATATGTGTTTCATGAAGGTAAACAGGTCTTAAATAGGGAAATGTAAAATTGAAACCATTTATTTCAAGATTGACCTATCAAGTCAACTGATATACACAGAATAATAAAAACTACTCAGTCCAAAATAGGGGAAGATAAAGGATTTCCACTAATAGGATAAAAGAATAGCATGGCAAACAATTAAAGCTAATCACATCTATACTAATGTGAAATAAAATAATTATTTCTATTTCATTTATAGAAATTTCAAATAAATTTATAATCCCAGAAAATAGATCGGTGATTTCTGGGAGTTGAGAGCTAGGTTGCGTAGGGAATCAACTAGGAGAGATTTAAAGATAAGATAATATAGGATATTTTATAACATTCTCAGAATCAAAAAAAACGACTTCTGACTCAAATGTAAAAACAATTTTAATTGAATTTAAGTTATTTTTTATAAACTATACAATCATCACCACTATTCATCTTCAAAGCCTTTTGCTTTCTTAAAATAAATCTGTAGTTACCAAAGAATAACTCCTCATTCGATTTGAAAAGCTGTTATTGTTAAGCAATTTTAGCTCCTCTTTATGATGAATAGAGGACAAAATTAAATCTCCATTAAAGTGAACTCAATCTAGTGCCGAAGAATTTTGTGAAGCATCTTGTTCTTGGATTACAAGTAATGATGAAATGACAGGACTCTTTAGGCATCAGAATTGTATTGACTACAAAGTTTAACATAAACATAATTGCAAAAATATAAAGCTAACAACTCACAAAAAGTGAGTTTATCTGAAGACATACTTTATCCTGCCCCTTTTCAAACAGCTGTTTGAGAACTCTCAATCCCGCCACTAATTCTAGAGAACAGTTTTAAATTCACGAGACTAATTCTTGGTTCAGGGTTGAATACACAGAAGTTTCCTATTCCACTGAGCAAGGAAACAATTTTTCCCAGATGAATGTTTATGGATGAGCAGAGTTCACAGAGCATCATGCACAAACAACATCTTTAATCACCTTTCAAAATGGGGCTAATTAATGGTTTGCCACAGCCACTCTGCCAAGTGTGCTACACAAAGCCAAGGGGGGAAAATTCATCCATCAGCTTTCCTGCCAAACACCAGTAACAACCATCTGTCAAGGAAGATGTTTCTTCTTTGGAGAAAAAAAAAAAAATGAAGGAAGTCTAAAATGTAAGCACTCTAGGGAGTCATATACTAACAGCCCAGAAAAATCCCATTCGCAGGACACTGTCCATGATCAACTATGGATAGTTAGATGAATTTGTGACTGCCAAGTTAGGAAAATGTTTCTATGAATTATATGACAAAATGGACTAGATTCAGAGGGAAAGAAAAGTCTGTTTAAACACACACACACACACACACACACACACACACACACACACACGATCACTCACAGAGCTCACAGATGGTGTATTCCATATAGAAACTCTAGGTAGGACATAGCTAGGTTTAGCCTCCTGAGTATACAAGGACTTATTTAATCAGTGCTTTAATACTGGGTGACATCATGTTTCTCTGAATATGTGATCCCATCTCTCACAAAGTTAATAACCCTCTGTTGCCACAAAGATAGAAAAAGCTTTTTTCTTTTTTTCTTTTTTAAAGTTTATTTATGTTTTAATTTTTGCTTTTTTTATAATAATAATTTTTAATTTGACCCAAGTGGATTACATATCTTTCACAGTAATATTTTAGGTGAGTATTAACATTGAATCAGGAAAATTCCCACCACCAAAGATGTTCTCCTCCACCCCTGTTCCCAGCCTGCATCCCATATCCCCCTTCCTTACCCACAGGCTGCTAGTATAAGTGGTCCCCTCTGTGTCTAGCTTGTTGTAGATTGGGTATCGATTCTATTGTCGTTGGCTTTGGATTTGGTGTTTAAGTTCTATCTGCTTGTTTCATTTTTACCCTATTTTATTTCTTTTCTTTTCTTCAAATAGATAAAGCTTTTTTAAAGAAGTACTTATCAACACAACAAGCACATACTAGGCTGGTTCGCTGCATTTGTCCATGCAAGTGGTTTGCTTCTTTGGATTAGATTTTCTCCCAATAAAATTTTTTGTCTTTCAAATGCCTGACTTTCAACCACATAGAAAATATATTTTATCTGATCCAGTACACCAAACACAAGGGATTTTCACAATATTCAATATCCTGTGTATCATGGGCCTTAACTATTAGGTAATTACATTCCTTAAAAGATTCTAACATAAATCATATATAGTGTATGATGATCATACCCAGTCCAAATTATCATGGAATATATATTTAAATATTACACTATTTTGGACAATGTGTTCATATTGTATGCTGCTTTTTCTTTTAGTTGATTAAATGTTGCTTATTCCCTACGATATTGCTTTCTTGAGCAACTAATACTTCATTACTTGCAGCCTAAAATATACTGTTCTTGGCCATGTTAGTCTATTTTTTGAAATAACAAAACAATATACTCAAAGCTTATCATTGTAGTCATTTTAAAATGTACATGATATTAAAAACATTCACATTGTTGGACATTCATTATCACCAGATCTACAGATCTGGTTCATATTTTTTAACTGAAAATCTGTATTCATTAAAATTTAACTATTCTTTCCCATTTCTTCACAGTCTCTGTCATAGCCATTCCTCTTTCTCTCTTTCCAGGAAACTGTGATTTATTTTAATTTCTAATTTCTTAAGAAATAAGTTAGTAAGAATATGTGTAGAGTAAATAAAAATAAAATTAGAAAAAGAATGAATTATACTAGAACGACTAACAAAATTAAAATTTCTCTGGGAATTGTCTCAAACAAACTTGTCCCCAGAGTATAGAAAGGAAAAGGAAAAAAATGAGTGGAGGAAGAGAAAAACAAATATGAAGGATGGGGGTCAGGGGCAAGTGGTCTCAGGTGCATTGGTAGAGATTTGGAAAAATAAAATGACAGAACTATATATCCAAGCCAAAGTCAACAACAATGGAATCAAAAGACCCAAACTTTACATGTTAAACTCAAAATGAACCTGTTATACCAGCAGACTGGGGATGGGGGAATGATATGGGATGTACTTGGGGAACATTGCTGGAGGGAGGTCGGCTCTGATGGTGAGATTGACCCTGATTCATTGTATTTCAAAAACCCTATTATGAAGGACTTTGTAAAATTTTATTTTAATGATAAATAAAATAAAACAATTTATTTTAGTTTAATGATACTTAAATATTATTAAATGACTTGGAAAAGATACTGAAAACTACTGACTTACTAGGATACATGATATATTTAAGTTGTTGCATAAAATTTCATGTATAGTATGTATATACAAAATAGGAGTTATAGAACCAATATTTTTATTCTCCATTATTCTTTATGTGACCAAGTGACAATAGTTTGAAAACTGCAAGAAGTTACATAGCCAGAATCCCTGCTTTTAGATAAGAAGTGAGAGCATATTAAAAAAAAATACAGTTTCTGATCCAGGAGAGAGAAAAACAGATTAGACAATTGACTTGAAGAAGGCCAACCCAGGTTCAATCCTCAAACCCCACAGGAGTAATCTCTAGGCATAAAGCCAGGAGTAAGCCTTGATCACCACCAAATGTGCTCCTCACCCCTAAAAAAAAAAAAACAAAAAAACTAAGTTTCTGGTTCTGTTTTTTAACTCCAGTTGGTCTCTATACAACTTGTACTAAGTTTACATATGTACCTTATTATCAAGTGACTGCTAATGAGATATACTTTTTACTTTTAAACTTATGTGAAAGTTTAAATTTCACATAAATTTATGTGGAACATATTTTGAGGTAGATAATGGCTGCATACTTCTTTTGTGATTCTTTCAGCAATATTTTTCCTCTACCTGTAAAAATCAATATTTTGTATGTATTTTGCTCTTCATAAGTGTATTATTATTCATAATAATTTTGGAAAGAAGTTATAGATCCTTCCAGTAAGGATCATAGTCCTTTCATGAGAACAGGTTTTGATAAACGTAAGAGGGGCTTCTCAAGCAACCCTTTTGAAAGACCAACAAAACAAAGGCCTATCAGAATTCTGTAAGATAAAAAATAACAAAAATTATATAGTGTTACCCCTCTCCCAGCATTTTATGCTAATCTCATCTGGATAGTGAGACCCACCCACAACTGGGAGGAATCTTTGGTTAGTAACTAAGGGGTTGCCTGGAGGGAGGGGAGAGAGATCGGACTTAGGGTGGAATGCAGAGCAGCAGGAAAGAGACTGCTTAGCTTAGAAGCCACACATGGTGGTTAAGACTTGTATAAAGCTGGATATTTCCTGAAATTTCAGCTGACCGCTGTGGATCATTTCTTTGCTGTTACCCTGCTACCTACAGACCTGTCAGCGAAGGGGCTGCAGGGGCCGGGCTGAGCCGAGAAAGGCCTCACCATCCATACCACTAGGACTATATAATTAATAATTAATACAACAATATAGTTCTGATCCAATTTAGAGGTGAAAAAACTAAGGTCAAGAAAGTGATTTACTTAAGTGGAAGAAAACAGTGATCTTTGGAATTCTAATGTGGTTCTTTGTCCCTCAGTTAATGTTTTTAAGGTAATAAAACTAGTAATCAGAATAATATTCATAGTCATGAATAATAAATATATTAAAATGCGTGAATTACAATATTAATCCACTTTTATCTATGATTTTAATTTTATCCATTACCTAACCACCTAAGAAGTCAGTAATATTGGAAAGAACCCTTTAGTCAAGTTTAAAATTTGCTGGAGAAACCTGTATAATTGAATCCTTGCTTTTAGAATGTAAATCTGATAGCTTTGTGAAATTTGTCTTTATTAATAAAGAGATAATTTTAAGTGAGAAAACTTAATTCAATAACCTAATAAGGAAAACAAGAGAGAACTTTATTTAAACCACACAAAATGGGTAATAGCCCATTTTACACTAGTCCATTTTAGGAAAGAAATTCATTAAGCATTTGATAACGTGGTGTAAATTTTCAGGAACATTAGTGGCCAGTGAGATGATTTAGAGAGTGATTTTCTACAGAGTTAAATATATGAAGTTCAAAAAATATAGAGGTCATGTACAATGATAAAGTTATCAGAGGCAGAAATTTTGAAAGGAAGAAAAATAAGCAGCAAAAGGGAAGGGATATTTAGACAGTCCAGAGAAAAAAGAATAGTGCTACATAACGACTAAAAAATATGGAGTTTTAGAGAAAAGGTGTCAGATACTTCAGAAAGGCTAAGGAGGACCCTTAGGGAGAAAAGTCCTTTGCTGACCTTCAACAGAACACATAAAAGTCACAGGGTCAGAAACTGACTTCATGTGGAGCCAAAGAGATAAAAGTTAATGATATGCCATTTATCATCTTCTTAGTGAAAAACTCTGTAAAAGCAGCAAGAATTACTGTTATACAAGTTAGTTTGGGAATGCATCAAAGGAATACACTGAGCTAGATATATTCAGTGTCAACCAACTTTGTGTGTTGGTGTGTGTTTATAAACCACACATATTAAAGTTTAGAACTATTGGCATTCCTTAATAGTAGTCTTTAAACTTTAAAAACAGTATCTTCTATATTTTAAAAAAAATAAATATAAAATAACTTTCATCTTGTAGAATATGGATCTGATTAATACTTTTACCCATTGAGTACAAATGATAAAACAAACTGATAATAATAAAAGAGACTAGCATGACAAATATGCTTTACTAAAATATGCTTTACTAGTAAACAGATCTGTTCTTTCATTTTTAAAGTCAAGGTCTTTTAGTTCAAAGTGTTTGATAATGTTACATGGAGTTATAAGTCTGTTGTGCAAATACTAAAAAAGTATAAAAGATGAATCACTAGAAATATGTGTGCCAAAAAGATAGGAGAATTTTATTATAAATTTAAACCTTAAGTAACACCAAATAAAATCTGATCAATATTTAGGATAAGTGCTTTCATTTTTTGGAGTGTAGGATATTCTGCAACCAACATTGCCCCATATTTAAGCCTGATGTTCTGTTCCTTCACATACATATTATGTGAATTTTCTATTATTAAAAATAACTACTGTTTCAGTAATCTTATGGCAAGCAAAAATTTCCTAAATCCCCAAATGCATATGTGCTCTCTGTATTGGCTTATTGTTGAATTCAACATAAATGCAGTTTTATGCAATTTTACAGTTTTCTAATATACAAAATATTACTTTTTAAATTAAAAAAACTAAAATATAATTTCTTTATTCATAGCTAGATAAGTAAGTTTAAAAATAAGTGTGGGGGGAAGGACCAGAGAAATAGCACAGTGGTAAGGTGTTTTCTTTGCACACAGCTGTCCTAACATAGACTTGGGTTCGGTTCCCAGCATTCCATATGGTCCCCTGAGCCTGCCAGGAGCAATTTCTGAGAACAAAGCTAGGAGTAACCCCTGAGTGCTGCCAGGTGTGGCTCAAAAATCCAAATAAATAAAGGTGGGAACAGAGTAATAGTAGTATCAAGAATAGGGTGCTTGCCATGCCGGACAACTGACCTGGTTCCAACCCAGTGCCCCTTACAATCTCCAGAGCCCAATCAGGAGTGAGTCCCTAGAGCAGAGTCAAGGGTAAGCCCTGAGCATTCTTGGGTGTGCCCCCAAAACAAAACAATTTAAGAAAAATTGCTATTACAAACAACTGAAGTGTATTCTTTACTGCTCAGATCATAACCTTCAGCACTCTCTCCATCACTCTCAATTTCCTTACATTTTTCTAAATAAAACTATTTTATTTTCATAAAAATTCACACCAACAAAAAAATAACACATACGACCCAATAATAATTTATATGACTCACTATTTGATAAATGTAATTTTATGTATTTTATTACATATGAATTATTTCAATGCAAAGATTTTTATTTGACAAGTGTAATTTTGTTTTATTACATATGCATTATTTTAATGCAAAGAGTTTTAACTTTAATAAAAGCATTACTTCTAAACTCATTATTATTCATTCAGCAAACTGTATGGAGCTTAATGTTTTTGCCCAGTTTCCTAATAAATACTCATTATTTTCAAATGATAGTTTGAATTATTCTAGTACTCAGAATAACTAGTAAACAATGCTTTATCCAGGCCAGTATTAGCATATACTGCCTTTAAATTTACATTTAAAAGCATTCTCCATTTCTTTTGTATAAGCCTTCAATATTTAACAATGCTGAAGTTTTCAATTTATTATCAATGTTACTAGCATATTATAAGTTTTAAGTACATCTGTAACTAATTACAAACATTTATAAGCATATTTGTCAAGATCTTGCTATAAAGAAAGCCATACTATTATTTTGTTCCTTTATCATTTCTTCAGACTCAAGGAAACTTGAATCAGCTAGGTAGGAACACTTTCCTTGATCTTACTATGAAAAAAGTACTTTAGATCTTTCCTACATAAACATTTATAAAGTAGTAAGTGAATTGGGTAGAGGATAGAGCATATAAATAATTCAATAACTTTATTTCATATTATGATGATTTATAGTGATATTTATTACATATTTGCATTCCTAGATTGAGAGCACAGTTGTTTAAAAAATGTTTCTACAGCAAGTACTCTGTAGATTCATTATCTCGAAAACTTTCAAAAATGAATAAACATCTTTTAAAACACTTTCCAGATCCCATTCTATAGAATATTTTATATACATAATTGTATTTAAATTTATTTTAATACTTCATACCCATACATTATATTGATTTTATTTTTTAAATGAGAAAACTGAAGTACATATAAATTAATAGCTTATCTAAAATCGCTATTTTCTAATAAAAATACAAGTATGGGCCAGAGAAAAAGTATAGTGGTTAAGAGACATGTCATACATGGGTCCAAGTCTGATAAAATTGCACATGATTTATTATGCATAATGGGTGCAGCAATGGAGGCCCTCAGCACTGGAAGATAAGATTTGCCTAATCCAAGCAACAGTGCACCTGTTGGCACTTGTATCCCACCACTGTCCTGGTTGGCTGAGAGGGACCCCTTAAACTCATAAACACTTGTTGGAAGGCCAATCTCTCCCCCAAAGAAAAAGATTAAGACCTAAATTAACAAACTTTTCAAGTTCCAGTGGTGTTTGGAAAATCATCTATACCACTAATACAGAATTTCTATTTTTTTAACAGAAATCATGGGTTGTAATAAACCATACAGGAAGACAATCCTCATTATGTACATCACGTGTGACCAAGAATGAAACCTGAAAGCATAATTAGCCTGCAGCATAAATATTGAGATTTTTTTTCCCCACAAAGTTAACAATTCTCTTTCTATCCATCTATAAAGGCATTTCTTGTATTTATATATAACAAACATAACATATATTAGAACCCCAATTTTATGTTAAAGATGATTTAGTAAGTTCATCTAAAACACATCACGGTATCATATAATATTTAAAACCACACATTCACAAACTTTTGCATTATATAAAATTTCACTTGTCAAAAAACATGATCCATTGACACTTCTAAGAATCTGTGTATTGTAACAGAGGCCTTTAGCACATACAAATGGGATATCTACCTTACTGCATTTCTAATCAAATATAAATGTAGTAACATTGCTTATTAATTCAAAATTTAAACATTATTGGGGCCGGAGTGGTAGCACAGTGGTAGGGCATTTGCCTTGCATGCTGCTGACCAAGACGGACGATTCCCCCCAGTGTCCCACATGGTCCTCCAAGCCAGGACTAATTTCTGAGCACTAATTTTCTCAGGAGTAACCCCTGAGAGTCACTGGGTGTGGCCCCAAAACAAAAAAAAGTAAACATAACATGTACTAAATTTAGAAGACTCTGCTGATTTTTAAATAAAATAGGTTTTGTGTATTTTGAATTTTTTCAAATTAAAAATATGTATTTTGTTATTACTGTGGGAACCACACCTGGCAATACTGAGGCGGAGGGAGGTAATATGTGTATATGTAGTGCCAAGTTTAAAAACAAGGGATTTACACATACAATGTAGAAGCTACATACCAGCTCCAAAGTAGAATTTAAAAAAAAAAAAAACAACTTTGTGTAAAACCCAAATGTTAAGCACTATTTTTCATTTGATATTGTGGTAGAAATGTTAAGAGTTAGTACTCACTCTAGTTTGTGCTCAAGGTTCGTTCCTGGTGGTGCTTAGGGTAACATATGTGGAAATCACAGTCACAAATAAGCCGAGAATGCTAGATATATCCCCCAATATATATTGTGGCAGAGGATCATATTAAAATTTTTAATAAGGTAAGTACATCAAGGTATTTTATAAAATTAAAAATACATACTTACAAAATTAAATATAGTCACTAGAATGGGACCATAAAATTTATTTAATGTTACCTTTTAAAAAATAAAATTAAGATTTCTAGGATGAAAGTAACACTGTTGGACTAGTTGGCCTGCATAAGGGGTTAAATAAGTGAAAGGATGAAATCAATGAGTTCAATTTTCTTCACAGGAGGCTCACATCTTCACACAGTTCCTGCAACACAATATGCAATCAGTAAATGTTTACTGAATGAAGGCATTACAAAAATGAATGGATAGGAAATTACAGCAATCATGCGTGTGACAGCAAGCAGAAAGGGAATCTAGGGTTGGATGAAAAAGAATTTAGTAAGGACATGAAGAAATGGTAGTTATGGGAAATGGAAGAATCAAAGAGGTCATTCAAGTTTGTAACTAAGTGAAAGTACATAAATTGAAAGTATATGTCTATGAAGTCTATAGAGAGACAGAAAATATAATATGTGTGTAACCACTGATATCATGCTACCTGGATCATATTGCAACCCTAATACTTGTTAGCTAGCCTGTAGACAAGTTATTTAAATACCATGAGCCTCAGTTTTCTTATGTTTAAAAGCATTAGGGTAGGAGGGGTTTGGGGGTCACTGGTGAAGGGGGGGTGTTCTTTTTGCAACTGAAACTAAACTACAAACATGTTTGTAATTATGGTGCTTAAATAAAGATATTATTATATTAAAAAATAAAAGCTTTAATCAATTTATTGTCCTTTTCTTTAAAATTTTATCAGATAGTACATATCTTGTAAAATTCATTGAAAAAAGTAAAAACATTTGGCAAACTGTCTTACATATGGTAGGCATTGAATTATCAGTACTTAAACTTCTAGGTTCTTTTGTTGTTTTTTTTTCCCACAGACCTACATTCATATTGGAGATTGTTCTTATTGCTATGATGAAGAAATAGTTGACAGTCTCAAGTATTTTGTCATAATAGAAAGCATACTATAAAAGAATAACACAGGAACTGATTACTTTCTAACCCATCATAAAAAGACATTGTTTAGAACATAATTTAATCTGAAAATAATAACTCTACACATTTCAATTTACTGTTCACCCAAGTATTCAATTTAAAAATTTTTACACAAAGGGAAATCTAACTTTTACCAATGAATCTGTATAGAAAATCTTATTAGGAACAAACTTTTTTTTTTTTTTTTGGCTTTTTGGGTCACACCCAGCAGTGCTCAGGTGTTTTTCCTGGCTCTGTGCTCAGAAGTCACTCCTGCAGGCTTGGGGGAACCATATGGGATGGTGGGATTCGAGCCAAGGTCCGTCCTGTGTTGGCCGCGTGCAAGGCAAACGCCTTATCACTATGCTATCGCTCTGGCCCAGGAACAAACTTTTTAATATACTTCACCCTGTTGTCATCAACACAGAATACTAAGCCCTTCAGAAATTTTTACCTTTACACAGAAAAGGTGGATTGCAGTAGCTTCAAGACAGAGGACTTAAGTTAGATAAGTTTTAACATTTCAACATGATAATTTCCATGAAATTTTCCAATCCTGTAATGTTTTATGCAGACATAATGTTAAAGCTGACCAAAGCTGGCCTGGACCCGGGTTGGGGTCCAGGGTTGTAGATTGCCAAACCCGGAGAGGCCAGGTCGGGGATGCCCAAGGTCCGAGGAAAGCCCACCGTTAAATTGAGGAGACACACGCAGGGGTCCTCAAACTTTTTAAACAGGGGGCCAGTTCACTGTCCCTCAGACCATTGGAGGGTCTGACTATAGTAAAAACAAAACTTATGAACGAATTCTTATGCACACTGCATATTTCTTATTTTACAATGAAGAAACAAAACAGATACAAATACAATATGTGGCCTGCGGGCCATAGTTTGAGGACCATTTTGAGGATGCAATAACACGTAGGTTTATTCTTTTTCCAGGATCCTGAGGTGTCACTGCAAGCCGGGAATTCGGTCTGCAGTGAGACCCCGAGAATCCAAATTCACAAATATTTAAGGGAATTCATATGATAATGAGCATGATAATAAGCATACAGGTCAAAGCATTTCATAGGTTTATACAGTTTGAATCATCCAATGATTTTTTTTTACAGAAAAGGCACAATTTTCTGTCTGTTCAGCCCCTTCATGACATCATTTACCCCCAACTCCTAGGCTGATGGCATGCAGAGATATAGGTTGAACCCTTCAGGTGGTCGCCTAATCTACAGGGTGGAGAACCCATTCTCTTGATAGCGTAGTGACCAGAGTGATTAGGGGAAGGGAGCCTTGTTTATTATATCAAGCAAGCCAGGGACAGAAGCGAGAATAGCATTAAACTAGATTTTATCCTTATTCTATACCTATGTGTTATTCTATCTATACCTATGTGTTATTCCTTTTTAGTAAATTTGTGCAATTATTCCTCTCTAATCTTCAAGGGCCATCTGTCCTCTGCGGGGATCTCCTTCTCGAGGGTCGAGGTGTTCCCCTGTTGGAATGTAAGATGATTAGTTGGTTTCCTCTCCCTTCAAGGTGTCTGGTGGAAAATAAGATGTCCTTGCATTCCTTGGAATTTCCTTTGTGATTTACAACCTGGTCTCAGGAATCAGCTGTCTCCTTGGGCCTAGTCTCAAAAGTTACACACTGAAATCCAAAGTTAAAAGGTCACACCCCAAAATCAAAAGTCACTTCTTTACCAGACTCAACAATAACACACATGCAAACAACCATATCAGCAAGGGAAGTGGAGGGAAAATTCAAGATTTTGTACGGGAGACATTTCCTCGCACATCATCTTTATCATTTAATTCAAGACATGCGGGCCCGGAGAGATAGCACAGCAGCGTTTGCCTTGCAAGCAGCCGATCCAGGACCAAAGGTGGTTGGTTCGAATCTCGGTGTCCCATATGATCCCCCGTGCCTGCCAGGAGCTATTTCTGAGCAGACAGCCAGGAGTAACCCCTGAGCATCGCCGGGTGTGACCCAAAAACCAAAATAATAATAATAATAATAATAATAATAATAATAATAATAATAATGATAATAATAATTCAAGACATGCTAGTATATTTAAATAGATTAGGGACAATGAACTAGCACAGAAATTACTTTATATGCCACCCTCCCCTCTTTGATCCCTGTCACCTTATTCCTTTCCTCTCTCTCTCCCTTCTCAAACACAATCAAGCACCAGAGCTCACAGCAATGCATCCTCTGAGCTTCACATTGAATTGCCAGTTTGGTTGGCCAATTATCACCACGCCCCCTGTACCCAAAAATAAACAGATATTGTTCTATTATTCTGTCAGTTATAGCTTATCCATGTACTTATAAATGTACAATAACATCATGTGGAGACCTAGGTTCTGAAGTGGGGGAGCCATTTTGTAAATGGTTCCATGTTAGCCTTACCTTTCTCAGGCCTAAGTTTTCATTAGAGACCACCCTGAGTTATCTGGCTATACCAGGTAACCTTTCAGGAAAGTACACGAGGGAGCAGTAGGAAGGTAGGTGTCCCAGACAACAGCCAATCATTTTAAAGATCAACAGAAGCTAAAACCTCCTCTTCCCCTCCCTATATAAACTTGGGGGTGGGGGTCACCTTATGCGGTAGGTTGCACTGACTAAGCCAGTTTGGGGCTTGTGACTGAAAGAATAAAGTCTTTCTTTGCTTTATTTCAATTGTGTGGTCTCATCCTTCGACCCCAGACCCTAACAATACTTTCCCTCAAAAAAAGCTTTCTAGAATTTTTAAGAAACTGTGTCTATGAGTTTCATTGTTTTTACCTTAAGCTTAGCTTCTTAAAGTGAGTTTTATTCTTTTTGTCAAGGGAAAGAAAAGTTTTTATTTTTAAAAGTCATTACTTTAAGTTTCTTTTTCAAAAAAAAATCAACCTTTAGATCATGATGCCACAGTTTTTTTAATTTTTATTTTTTTTTTTTTTTTGGTTTTTTTTTTTTTGGGTCACACCCGGCGTGCTCAGGGGTTACTCCTGGCTGTCTGCTCAGAAATAGCTCCTGGCAGGCACGGGGGACCATATGGGACACCGGGATTCGAACCAACCACCTTTGGTCCTGGATTGGCTGCTTGTAAGGCAAACGCCGCTGTGCTATCTCTCCGGGCCCTAATTTTTATTTTTATTCACTGTGATGCTCTAGGGTTACTCCAACCTTTCAGGAACTACTCCTGGCAGGATAAGAGGACCACATGGGATGCCAGGGACCAAACCTAGTTTGGCCATATGCAATGAAAAAGCCCTATCTGCAGTATATCTAGTATATCCAGTGCTTTATTCTAGTATTTTAAATGTAAATGTTTCTGTATAAATACATTAAGGAGATTAAATGTAGCCTCAGGAAGAAATGACTAGAAGGGCAGTGCTGTCAATCAAAAGCAGATTAGAATGATCGTTTCCTAGAATTAGTTTCCTGTTACTTTAAGGTGACTTCTCTAATACAAGTAAGCATTAATAAAGTGTGTTTTATTAAAGAATTATGTTGTATATGCAGCAAATTACCTAACAAAATAGTAATTGCCCTTTTATTGCATTTCTGAGTTATTGCTGATAAACAGTCACCCTGCTTTTTTATTTTTAATTACATTTCACAGATTTCTTTGCATTATGGTGGGGTCATATGCTAAACTCTTGTCAAAGGAATAAGCTTGAAAATGAACTTATTTCATTCCTGCAGTTGATATATCTATTATGTTATTCTTTTTTTAAAAAAATCAGCTGGAAGTATTTTCCAAAGATTATTTTGTAAGCAGGCCATTAAAGCAGACGGAACAAAGTAAGCTTGGGTTTCTGAAATCATTGGGAGAAAAAGAAAATAACCATACTTCCTCCATCAAGTAAGTAAAAATGAATGTATTTTTATTCATTGATATTTGGGTGATTTATATCATTAAAGCGACTAAAATAAACCTAACTAATTCATGTAGTCTTATTACTACACAGTAAAGAAACACTATCTTAATGATATATAATTAACATTTATAATAAATAAATATTCCCATAAAGGATGATTTTACTTGGTAAAGTCAACAGATTATTATAATTATTTATAATATAGAATGTTAATTTTTTTCTAACATTTATTAGTTCTATACAATGTACCACTTGACATGAGTTATCACATAATTTTGAAAATCTTTTTTTTTTTTGGGGGGGGGGCCACACCCGGCGGTGCTCAGGGGTTACTCCTGGCTGTCTGCTTAGAAATAACTCCTGGCAGGCACGGGGACCATATGGGATGCCGGGATTCGAACCAACCACCTTTGGTCCTGGATCGGCTGCTTTTAAGGCAAACGCCCCTGTGCTATCTCTCCGGGCCCCATAATTTTGAAAATCTTTACTATTGAAAAATGAAGGATGGAGAGGTTATAAATTTGTTCATACTCATATTGATATTAGTTGGAAAAGAAGGTATTTAAAAACTGCTTCAGCTGGAATATTAACACATGGCTACTAAGTAATGAAGCTATTAAGAAATAAACTCAATAGCAGTGGTCTCAAATTCAATTTACCTGGGGGCCGCAGAAGGCAAAGTCGGGGTGAGGCAGGGCCGCATAAGGGATTTTGCTTACCAAATATTCGCAATAAAAAATGGCATTAGTAAGGAAAAGATCGCAAAAAATCACATTAAACATTTGCATATCCCGAACAGAACTCCTGGGGGTATGTGAATGTTTAATGCGATTTTTACTTACTAATGCGATTTTTTTTTTTTTTTTGGTTTTTGGGCCACACCCGTTTGACGCTCAGGGATTACTCCTGGCTATGTGCTCAGAAATCGCCCCTGGCTTGGGGGGACCATATGGGACGCCGGGGGATCGAACCGCTGTCCGTTCCTTGGCTAGCGCTTGTAAGGCAGACACCTTACCTCTAGCGCCACCTTCCCGGCCCCGCGATTTTTATTGCGATTATTCGGTAAGCGAATAATCGCGAATACTGCGATATTTGAAAGCCGGCCGCGGGCCACAAAATGTTGTACGGAGGGCCACATGGCCCGCGGGCCGCAAGTTTGAGACCCCTGCCCAGTAGGAAAAAAAATTTTTTGTAAGTTCATTATTCATGTAACTAAGAAGTGTTCATGCCTGGGATATTAGTATAGTCAAGAATATGTAAAGTACATAAACCTTGACATGAATTATGTACAAATTAGTTGACATGAAGTATATTAAAACTGAGTTGAATTTGTAAACAATTATGTTTTAACACTAAAGCAAAAAAAAGTTCATATGGTTAGGTTCATAACAATATTTCAGAAACTGAGAGTTTAGATAAAAAGGTAACTTTAGGAAAGGAGTCAAAAATATTCTTTGTACAAACTACATTGAATTTACCTCTCCATAAAAGAGAAGTGAAGAAAATGTTTCAACTGGACATAGGTATCTATGATATAATTAAGGACAGGAAATTGCTGATAAAAAAAAAATCTAAAAGTACACGTTTGGATCAGTTTACAGTGGATCTTGAATATCAAACTTATTTTATTAAGCACATAAAAGATGCCATTAACAGAAATCTACCAGGTAGGTGAGTTTAATAATAAAGCATGATTCCACTATAAGATTAGAATCTCAAAATGCCTTGCTGAGTCCTTTTTTTAGTGTATCTAGTTTCATGTTTTACATTAATTTTTTGTTTTGTTTTGTAGATCACACTCAGCAGTACTCAGGAGTTACTCCTGGCTCTGTGCTCAGAATTCGCTCCTGGCAGGCTCAGGGGATCATACGGGATGCTGGGATTCAAACTGGGGCCTGTCCTGTGTTGGTCACATGCAAGACAACTGACTTACTGCTGTGCTATAGCTGTGGCCCCTTTTCCTTACTTTTAATAAATGTTGAACTCATAAAATATCCATGAATAAAAAATGAAAATAGCCTCTTCACTTGCTTGTTATAAACACTTTTTAAATTTTTTTTCTTTTTTGGGGGGGTGCCTTAAATGCCATCAGGTTACTCCCAAGTCTGTGACTCCTCATGCTGCTTAGGGTACCAGGTGCTGAAAGTAAATCTAGTGCTACCTTTGCATGTACTGTACTCAACATGTTGAGCTATCTCTCTGGCCCCTATCTTTCCCCTAATTTTCTTTTTAAATATCCACCGAAAAAATGTTTTTCAAAAATGTATACTTATTGTTCTGTAAGTTACTTTTAATTTAGTATGTTAATGGTTATATGTTATCCCATCAATTGATTAAATCATAATAAATTAAATTATTAGAAATTTAGTTGCATTAATGATATTTAATATTCATTTTGTGTTTCATTCACTATAAATAATTTGAATTCATTAATAACTAATGAATAGTAGAGTATTAGTTTTCCGGTACAAATATGTCTAACTCCTAATTCTGGGGACCTATGAATATGTAATCATATATGGCCAAAGGGACTTTGAATATATGAATAAATTAAGAAGTCAGATTGAAGAAGTCCTGGAATAGTAATAATAAAATATTCTTATATGAAGAAAACAGAAAGAGTTATAGTTAGAAAAGGCAATATGACAGTGAAAAGCAAGAGAGACATTGGAATATCCTATACTGCTGCTTTGAAGATAAATAAAAAATACACCAGTCAAGAAATTTAAAGAATTTCTACCCAGAAAGAAAAAAAATGAATTTTTCTCTAGAGTCTCCCCACAGAACAACATTGTCAACACTTACTTTTAGTTTAGTAAACCTAGATAAACTTCCAGAATTATAAGATATTTTGTATATATTAAATTAAGTCACTTAAGTCACTAAGTGCAATCATGAGGTATATCAAGACACAGAAATTAATATACAAGTAATTTATATTAAATAATGTGAGAAGTAACAGTATCATGGGAGAGAGTGAAAAAAGTAGAGTAGTGGAGGAACTAAGATATACAGTTTCTTAGATTTATCAGAATAGACAATAAAATAGATGTAAAAAAATTTTACTTGTATTAGAGATACTAAAAACATACATAAATTGGAGAAATTACAAAATACAGGCTTGATAATAAATGGAAAGAGAAAATAAAAGATAAAGCAAAAATAAAATGCTTTGCAGCTGTAGAGAGACAATTCAAAGGGCTGAAATGCATGCTTCACATTCAGGAGGCCCGAAATCAATTCCTGGTAACACATTGTTCTCTGAAGAAATTCTAGTTCAAGCCCTTAAGCACTGTACTAAAATAAACCCTGAAAACAACTGTGTAGAGCCTAATTATTATTATTATTATTATTATTATTATTATTATTATTACAATAATAATTGTAATAGGTGCTAAAGAGACAATGCATTGGAAAGGAACTTGTCTTGCATGTAACCAACCCAGATTTGATCCCTAAAATCCCATCTAATTCCCTAAACCAGCCAAGAATGATTCGGGAGCACAGATCTAGGAGTAAGCCCAGAGCACCACTAGTTGTGACTCAAAGTTCAAATAAATAAATAAATAAATAGAAATAAAACATTTTAAAGTGACCAGTTTCAAGGCATAATTAAAAACAGAAAATAAATACCTATTAGTCATCCATAAGAAATTAGAAAATAGGCAATTGCATATATTCATCTAGAATTCAGAGTCAAAAAGTATTTGAGGACAAATTTTACTTCGAAGTTGTAATCAACATTGTTTAGATGGGATTTAAAAATATGAGATAGAAGTCCTGCCTCCCAGTTAGAGGGGGAAATAAGGGAGGCACCAAGACCAAGACTACTAAGTAGTAAGCTAGGTAGAGAAGGGACCACATGTTCTAGCAGCCCCGGGGGTGAGGGAGGAGGATATGGGAGGTAGGACGAAAACAGAGGTGTAGGGAGGACAAATTGGTGATGGGAATCCCCCTGATTTTATGTAAATATGTACCTAAAATATTATTGTCAACAATATGTAAGCCACTATGATCAAAATAAAAATTATCTTAAAAATATGAGATAGAAAAAAAGACAAAATTTAAAGTGATAAAACAGGATAAAATTATTCCTTCATACACAAATATTTATTCAATATCTGCTTTTCTAAAATTGAGATATATAACAGCAACCAGACAAATGATGTCCCTGGAATCATTTATCTCAGTGAAGGGAGATAAATGAGGAACCAAAGGAAACGATAAAAGTACAAGTAGAAATAAATGTTACACTGAAAATAAAACAACATAGTATGACCCTCAAGATTATTGGAAAAGGTTTTTCTCAGGTATGAACAAGATATTTAGGGGAAGGGAGCATACTTAGATTGGAGGTTCGAAAAGTTTTTATTGAAGAAATGCATAAGCAGACCCTGAATGACAAGGAAGCAGTAATACTTATTGTTGAACTATGTAAACATTTGAAAATCAAACTCATTGTTCATTTTTGTTTGTTTGTTTTCTTTTCTTTGGGGCTAACCCAACAATGCTCAGAGATTATTCTTTGCTCTGTATTCATAAATTACAACTGGTGAGCTCAGTGGACCATATGGGATGCCGAGGATTGAACCCAGGTCAATCATATACAAGAAAAATGCCTTACCCACTATATTATCACTCCAGCCTGCATTATTCATTTCTTTAAATTTGTTTTTTTATTATTTTTTTCAATTTGGCACTGATATTTCTATTATTATTATTATTATTATTATTATATGTATTTGAAATATTATGGGTAATAAAATAAATGAGCATTTAGGTTTGGTGACTAAAAAACAACATTTTGTTCCATCACCAATGTGATGGGAATGTTACACTGGTGATGGGTGGTGTTCTTTACATGAATGAAATCCAAATACAATCATGTATGTAATAAAGTTGGTTAAATAAAAAAAAAAAGAGTTAACATTTATCCTGGAGAAAAGTAAAATAACATTTAAGGATTTCCCATTCTTCCTAAAAAGTGCTTAAAGAATGTTTTACCAATTTAGGTAAAAATTTGGATAATGTAGTTTATAACAAACACAAGTTATAAATCCTTACGTTTCATACTTTGCTCCAAATAATTTAGGGTGTGCCATAGATTCAATCAATGTCTGAATATATAGCACAGAACTCAGGAGAATATCATCAGCAATCTATTTGTGTATGAGCAGCATGCAAAGCAAACCAAGATTTTGACAATAAAATTAAAAGACAAATCTGGAATAAAATATTTATTAAATTGTTAATATGCTTTCTAAAATAAAACATTTTGTTGTTTTTGGCTGCTCATGATATATGTAAAGAGAATACATATCAACATAGTGGCTGACATCTAAAACATACATTTTTGTTGCTTCAATGGGGTAAGAGTCCAAGTTCCCCTAGTTCACCAGGAGTAGTGATCTATGAGCATAGAACCAGGGCTATGTCCTGAGCACTGCCTAGCCTAGCTTTTTTGGGTTATAATCAACTGGATTTGATCCCGAATCTGTTCCCAGGAGCCACCTCTTGTGGCACAGTGGATCTAATCCAGATCTGGCTCATGTAAAGACTGTGCTTACTGTAGTATTTCTTTAGCCCCAAATGCAAGATTCTTAAAAATGACCTTGAACATGTCATGATTAGAACTTGTATGAGAAGGTTTAGTTTCCTAATCAGTAAAGGGGAATATTTACTTATTCTACGTGCATGTGACCAGACAAGAATACTCACCAAGTGATAAGTCTAATTATCTTACTATATTATATTAGTATCTTATATTACTTATATATCTCATATTACTATCTTATATTAGTATCTTACTATATTATGTTAGTAAGATAATTACTATTATAGTAATAAAACTATTTTAGAATACTGTGTTAAGAAACAAAAAGTTAAAAAGTGCTATAGATATAAAAAATATATTAAGAATTTATGCAGTCTTTACTTGTTATAAATATTTAACATACATAATCAACTCCTAGTTCAAGAATTTTTACCTTTCAAGAAAGCTTTTTAGTTATTTTTTCACCTACTTCAAAAGTTTTTTTTAATGTTAAGGCTTTAAATTTGCTTTCTGTGTAAAGTGGCAAATAGATATGTCCTGTATTTTTTTTTTAAGGCTGTGGTCATAAGTCTTAAAAGTTCTAAGGCATATTAGTGTAGCACAGAGCAGCCATAAAAAGGCCCCCATGAACAAATTTTAGGAAAAAGCAATATCAGTGATATATAAAAAAGGCTAAAATAAATATAAATCAGCTACCTTAAAATGACTTGTTAAAACAGTTCTGTGGTCTACTCAAGCAACCACTTTTTCTCCAGGCATTCACTTGCCCCTGAGCTCCAAGTTTTATTTCCAAAATTTTAAATCACAGTGATAGTTCTGGGGGAGCTTCTGCATTTAGTTATCTTCACGACTTGCTTCTGTCACCCTTCAGCAACACAACCAAGGCAAACAGCTAGCAAAATAATCCCTACCCAGCATCCAACATCAGTCAGTTGTGTCACTCAGAAGCAGGATACTCACCATATTTTCCCAATTCACATCTTCAACCAGCAAGGGGATTTAACTCATAATTTTTGAGGTCCCAACTTTTGTTTGCTGTCTTTTGTAGAGATAATTAAAACTTAAATTCATTGACTCACTTCATATTTGCATATCTTTGTCTATCCCAATAAATCTGTTAAATGCTGTTAAACTACAGTTTAATTTTAAATTTTTCATGTCAGTCCCCCTATTCTTTTAAAGTACACCTCAGAAATACCTTAAAAGATGATTATTCCCTTTTGGTAATATAACTTCCTTGGGCGTCAACAATCACATCAGTAAAATTGGAATGAAGTGCAATAAAAATCATGGGATTTCAAACTTTTATATAAAAGAGAGACCCTTTCTTCAATTCTATTGGATATCACAACAGAACAAATACCACCCAGTGGAGTAACAACTGATGCAAGTTGGGTTGTGATTCCAGAGCTCTGTTCTTGGAATCACTGTTTCTTAGTTGATCCTCAAATCACAAGATGCCAAAAAGTACAGTACAATCTTTAAGTGAAATGACCAATAAATCCATTTTGGCTCTAAAATCCAAAGGTTCTATTTCACAAAATCATACATTTAAAAAATATTTGAACTCAAGGAGACAAAAATATTTGTTTTAAAAATATTCCAATAATCAGTTTTCCTTTTCCTGATATTACCCCCTAACAATCCATCATACACAGTGTTACCAGTAAAAACTCAGATTAAAAATTAAGTTATACATCATATAAGCCTTAATATAATTCTTTGGCTGGCCAATATTGGATAGGACCTCTGGCCATACTAAAATGCTTCTTTCTAGCCTAGCCTTTATCTAGCCATAGTGCTGATGAATCACATTTTAAAATTACCTTTTCTTTACATATTTTATTACAGATATGCTCTTATATTATGTTGACAGTGGTTGTATATACTTGAACTAGTAAAAAAAATTGAAAGAAAAATAGGAAGTAATACAGGTAGGTAGATAGGAAAGGGCCCATATGACTATGGATTCTTAAAGGTAATAAAGCTAGCTAGTCTATAAAGTTAACCAATGACCAAGTCCTGAGAAGATCTTTAACTGGAACCAGCATACATCAAGACAGGACACACTTCTGAAAGAGCAAAGGTCAGGGAAGAAATGTCAAGAAACAAAATCATCAACTACCCTCTGGCAACCACTGTAACCACGGGACATTAAGTTGAAAGCCCCATGTGGGACAAGTTGGGAGAAACCCTATCTATATAAGACAATTAGTGACAAAGGAGGTACACATATGTGTTCCCTTGTCCCATGTGTCTGGCATAAACATATGTGTGCTGCTGGCTCTTGTACATGGTCACTAAGCACATGTTACCTACCTTTCCTTTCTTGTATACTTTACTATTTTCATAATAGGGTGCTCTCCATTTTTAGAGAAGCCTGCACTCTCTCTAGAGCACTTTACTCTCTATTTTTCTTATCTTCTCCATCCCTTTCCTCAGAATATCCAAAAATTAAAAAATTAAAAAAAAAAGTTTTAACATCACTATTTATTTCCTCCTGAATTCATTTCTGTGAGGGAAGAAGATGGACCTAAAGGGTCTGCCCAAGATCTAGGACTGACTTTCCAGCAAAGAGCAATTCCTTCTTTCACCCTGAGTCCATGATTCTGCAAGAAGTAGGGTTACACGGAGTAATTTCCAAGTCATTTAGAATAAGTCAATGACATTTGAGGCTTGAAGGCCATCTAACAGGGCTGGCAGAACTTGAGGTCTGTGAAGGGGTTCTTTGTAGATTTTATCAGTACTAGATCTTCTCAGCAGTTCCAGGTGGTAAAGGTAGAGAGAGAAGGAGGAACAAGTTCCCTTCTAGAACTACTGTTTCTCTCCTTCCCACTTTACTTAAGTCACCAGAGGACTTCTACTGGCATCAGAAAATAGTCTTGCATAGAACACTAAAAAAAAATAATTGTTTTTACAAAAAAAAAAAAAATAGAAAAGACAGTATCAAAAAAATGTAAAGTTAAAAGCTTCAAATCACTTTAAAATTTCTAAAAGTATTTGAGTTGTTATTAAATAAAAATATTACTTCAGATATTATATTCCACATGATACATACCATATCATACCATATCTTGGACTCTAACACGTGTAAAATCTCCCAGTGCTAGAATATAAAGATAAACAGATTTCTTCTCATATGATCAACTGAATTCCATGTCCTTACAATACCTCGTAGGCAAAACTCTAGCTATCTCTGGATAATTACAGAAATATATTAGGAATCTAAACTCAAAAGATAGATACTGCACTATAATTCCCTGTTTATCAGTTTATATCTTTCTTCAAATTCTGTTATCTTTGCTCTTTTCCTGTGACAGATGTTCCGAGGTGAATTATACAATTTAGACTCCAAATTTTCACTTATCCAGATGTCTAATTTGCTAACGATTCACTTGTCTAAAACATATGTTTACTATCTATTACATAATGGCAACTGCTCAGAACAGCTTCTGGTTTCTTTTCCATGAATCAATAGTGAGAATCCAACAAATGTCCCGGAAGACATCTTTGAATGCACATATCAATGAAATCTTGTTAAATTTCATAAAACCACCAACCATCTGGGATACAACCCTCCCCCAAAACTTTAAGTTTCAAAATCATCATTATATATTGACCTATTTAAAATCAATCACAAATTTATGAGAAAACAATAAAACAACTAATTCACAAATATTTTTAAATCTATTAAATGGTGACCAATATACAAAGGCACCCCACAGAGTAAGAAAAATTTATTTTTCTCAGTACTCATCTGATAAAGAGTCAATGTCCAAGGTACTTAAAGTGCTAAAATAACCATACAAACTGAAATCCAAAATAGTATCTAATTCGCTTAAATATGAACAGATTTGTCATCATGTAGAAGGAACAGAAGAAAGACCTTCACTTATCTATCTACCTGTGAAAGATTTAAAAGGGTGTAATTTAGAGGCGGACGAGCGCTAGAGGTAAAGAGTCTGCCTTGCAAGCGCTAGCCAAGGAAGGACCGTGGTTCGATCCCCCGGCATCCCAGGGGCAATTTCTGAACGCTTAGCCAGGAGTAACCCCTGAGCATCAAACTGGTGTGGCCCGAAAAACAAAACAAAACAAAACAAAAAAACAAAAACAAAAGGTTGAAATTTATAAAAAAAAAAATTGCAGGCACGAAAATAGGACCTAAAACGTACGTTTCAGAAAACAGGGTATGAAACCTGAACCAGCCCAAAGGCATGAAGGCCTCAAAGACAAAGGATTTATTTCAGGAGTCTGAAAAATTTTTGAAGTGCAGAAATCCTGGCTCAAGTACTGATAGATGTCTGAGAGGAGAAATAGTAGAAGGGAGAAGCTCCTGCTTTAACAATATTTGTGAATTATTTGAAAAGGCCATTAATTTTCTCCAAGTTCTTTTCCTTGGTAACCACTCTAGCAATGGACTGGCAAGTGTATGTGTGTGGGGAAGGGATTGTCTCCACACCTCATACATGTTTACTATGCACACACCACCTGTACCTCTTATTGTTATTGTTGTTCGTTTTGGGGTCACAGCATGGATGCTTAGGGTGGGAGAGAAATTGGGTATATTTCTGTTGGGAAATGTGCACTGGTGAAGGGATGTATGCTGGACATTATATGATTGAAACTCAATTATGAACAACTTTTTAATGTGTATCTCAAGGTGATTCAATTAAATAATTTATTTAATTAAAAAAAAGCAATGAATAAATAGTGACTAACAGAGATTGTAGGTGGGAAGGAAAAGGAGTGGGATGCATTGGTGAAAGGAAGTAGACACTGGTGAAGGATTGATGCTAGAACATTGTAAGCTTGAAGCACAATCATAAAATAATTTTGTAATCAATGATAACTAAGTTTATAAGAGACTCAAAATGTATATTTAAGATTAAAAACAGCTACTTTACCCTTTCCAGAACATGAAGGGATATAAAATTAGTGACTGAAATTGGGCTAATTTTAACAAAAACATCTATGAGGATTTTTTTCTTCATTTCTTTTTTGTATTTCAAAACATGATTTTCATTTATCACTTTACTTTGGCACTGTGATTTATAATACTGGTAATGATAGGGTATCATAATACCATGTTCTAAATAACACACCATTCACCAGAGTGACCCTTCAACCTAACACCCTGTCAAACTCCCTTACCACCTCTTTCTCCACCTTAATCATGGTAAATTCCATTCTGTTTTTGATCTGTTGCCTCCAATCATTTCTCATTTAAAAAAAAAAATGAATGTAATATAATGATTAATATTTGTTTTCAAATATAATGCAATCAATATATTTGTTTGTACATTAAATCATCAGGGGATGTTTATACATTTCTCTAACTTGTTGGCCAGAGAGACAGCTTTTGTTTATTCTCTGCAAGATTAGAAATTCATTCTTCAGATGAAGTAGATGTTGATGAGTCTTTTTCTGAAGACTTACTATTTATACATCTAATAATCTATTTGAAAACCTTTACAAATACAAGCCATATACAAATGAGGACACTAAAATGTTTCATTGAAACATGAACTATTTGTAAGAAAGACATTATTTAGCTAAATATGGCTATATTTATACTGATTATTAAATATGCATAGTATAGGTATATGTGTAAGAATTGAAAATTTGCATTTTGTATTATATGAAAATTATAGTTATAGTTTATTTTATGAAGTAATCTAAGAAATAACTCAGAAAAATATGGCAGGAAATAAAGGAGAGAAGTAAGGAATTTGCCTTCTCCATGGAAGATCCCTTGGACCACACATGGTCCCCCAATGTTGCAAGACTGATCACTAAGCACAGTACATGAGAGTAAATCTTGAGTATTCCTGATGCTCCTGGAAAGCAAAGAGAAGAAAGGGGAGAAAACAGGATGGGGTGTTTGTGGGAGGGAGGGAAAAAAAAACAAACAGCTAGAATTAAGCTATTTTTCCTCGGAGCTTAAAAATGTAGTTTTTAGGGGCCGGAGATATAGGGCATTTGCCTTGGATGCAGAAAGATGGTGGTTCAAATCCCGGCATCCCATATTGGCCCCCTGAGACTGCCAGGAGTTATTTCTGAGCGGAGAACCAGGAGTAACCCCTGAGCACTGCCGGGTGTGACCCCAAAACAAAAAACAAAACAAAAAAAATGTAGTTTTTACTTTTAGACAGCCTAGGATTGTTTTAATAAAATAGACTGCGAAGAAAAAAGGAGACAAGGAAAGAGAGAAGGGGGAGAAAGAAACAGATCTACAGAAACAAGCTATTTCAAAGCTGTTTCAGGAAACCATGTGTCATTTGGATTGTGACTCATATTAGCATAAATTCTTAACAAGAATTCTAATAAGAATATATTAATCCTCCACCTTTGACATTTCTATCAACACCTCTCCAAGAGAATATTAATTATAACAATGTACAATTGACTAATTGGATTTAAATTAAGAGATTTTGAAACAAAATAACTATCTGCCATGCCCAAAATTCACTCCAAACAATAAAGAAAATTCTAAGTTCAATATGAAATTTGAGTAACTTAGAAAAATATCTTCATTTCTAAGTTTTATGTTAAAGGGAATATTTTTTTGCCATTATCATATTGAGTTTTTAAGCTACCTATATAGAAAATGGAATTGTTCATGACATTTTGAGATTGCCAAGTTAAAAATAATTTGGCAAGTTAATTTCAAAAATTGTAACTAACCCCAATTATAATGTTAAGCAAAATACAATAAATTTTCTGATAACTAAGGATCTATTGAATGTTTGGTAAATAATAATTTCTCAATTATTCTAAGGGAGTCATTTACACTAAACCATAAATTAATTTGCATAAAATTTAAACTATGACTGACATAAATAAAATGATCATTTTATTCTTTATTAATAATGAAAAACATTAGTTCAAAATTTTAATATGGTATTTCAACTAAATCATAGAACTTGAACATCTCAAATTTAAAATAAATAATCTATTAATGATACATTTAGCAGTGCATGAGCCCATTTGCTGTGAGGATATGAGTAATAAATAATTTAGGGCAGTTTCATTTAGTAATGGAAGTTAACAATATTGTTGTTGCCTTTTCTGACAACTTAGATCTTTAAGGCATTTCAATCTGTAAAAAATGCAACTAAAAGGGAGTCAGAACATAAGATTAAAGAACTGATCAAGTCTTTCTAGCCCCGCCTCCCAACTAGAGGGGGAAATAATGGAGGCACCAAGACCAAACAGGTATAAGCCCACTAAGTAATTAACTAGACACAGAGGGGACCACACATTCTAGCAGCCCCTGGGGGGAAGAGTGGAGGATATGGGAGGCAGAATGGGAGCGGTTGTGGGAGGACAATTCAGTGGTGGGAATTCCCCTGATTCAATGTAAATATGTACCTGGAATATTACTGTGAACTATATGTAAGCCACTACAATTAAAATAAAAATTATGTTAAAAAAAAAAAAGAACTGATCAAGGAGTCCCTGGACTCACTCCCCAGCACCACATAATTATCCAAATACTCAACTGAGAGTAGCCATTGGCCACCAGTGGGTATCACCCTAAAACAAAATCAAGTATAAAGCTTCATAATTAGATAAAGAAAATTTAAAATTAAATTGCTGGAAAATCAAGAAAAGCAGAAGGTAGGGCAATGTATTTTTTTTTTACTATACATCTTCCTGGTATTAAATGTCACTTCTCTGAAGGTCCCTTCACCTTTAGGAAATACAGGAAGGGCTCCTTCCTGTAAATTTAATCCATTGTTAGTTTATATCATTCCACTTCTAAATATAATAATATATGATAATTTTATCCTTCTCTTCTAGACAATGAAACACTTAAGGGTAAAGATTAAGTCTTCACTTTGCATTATAAAGCTTCAGATATAGTATACACTAAACTTCATCAACATTAAACAAGCAAGCAAATGAATTATTCACAATGACCGTAACACAAACATACTCTTAATGGATCTAGAAAAGACTCAGAAAAGAACTCGAATTTGAGCCAAAGTTCAGATCTAAGACTTTCATCTTGTTTGTGATTTACTATATTCACTATTTACTCATTCTATATTGTTGTCTATAGCAGTTTTTTTTTCAATCTTTTTATACCTACAAAAATGGGTCACAGGACTGGCTGTGACCAATATGACCACTGTGACAGGCTGGTCACAGTGAAGCCAAGGTTATCTTTCTTTTTATATTTCTAAGATGTTTGGAAAACCATGGCTTGAAAGAGTTAGTTATCCTGTAAAATGTAACCAGGTCCAGCACAAGCCCTGGTTGTGGAAGAACTGGAAAAGGTCAAACTGACCAGACTGCCTGGAGCTTAGTCTGCAGGGTGTCCTGACCAATAAGACAAGATGTCTTAACCTACAATGGAAAAAGAAGAGAAATGATCTAGCTGAAGAATGTCTTAATCACTGTTTCTGCTTCTGTATGGTTGCATTGGTTTAGGTGATTACTGGAATTTTGCTTTGCTTTACTGGAATTTTGCTTTTCTTTAGATAATTACTGGAATTGGGGCGTGGGTGGGGAAAAGCCAATATAAATTGTGTATAAGTTATTTGTTCTCCCCTTGTTTGAGGCTCTCAGAGTCTCTTTAGCTCCAGGATCCTCAATACTGAACTTTAATAAACTCTTGTTACTTTCACCTATTTCTGTCTCTAGAGAGTCTATATTGACTGACGACCTAACAATATCTGACATTATAGTAGTTTTATTTTACTCTAAACATTAGGGATCTCACTTATAGTAAGCAAAATGAAGCTCTTTACTATATTTTAGTGGACTAAAATGAACATGATTTGTATGATTTTTATTTTTATACCCCAATTTTAAAATGTTTATTAAAAAGACTTCAAACTTTGTTTCTTGGATCAAGACCAATTTCTGTAACTATCATTATCAGAATTAATTTCAGTGTATGTACCCATTAACTTTTCTATCTACGAGTTCAGGGTCTCCAGACAGGTAATAAATTTCATTTCAGTCTTGGACAAACTACTCAACCTCTACACACATCTGGTTCCAAGTCAATAAAGTGAACAGTCAAACCAGGTCACCTCTACAGTTCTGTCCTGCTCACAAAATTCTATAATGCTTTAGGAACTCAAGAATAAACTCTGTTGTGATTTCAATCTTTGGAACAAGCAGTAAATAGTCTTCCTTTTCCCTTAAAACTCATTATGTTCTGCAAAATTTATATCCTCTCAGCAAAAATTCAAGTATGACAGTTAAAAATTAAATAAACACAGATTGAGGCAATGATTGATAGAATAGACTTAATGTGCAAAGCTATCATTGTGATGAAAATCTTTAAGTTGGCTTTTAACATACTAAACTACTAGTATTCTTGTTCATTCGACTCCTCTTCCTTGGATTTTGAAAGAATTAGGGTTTATATCTAACTAGTGTCAGATGGCATAAGTAATGGGATGGCGTGACCATGTTATTTAAGACTGCCTTGCTAGTAGGCTGGCTAGAGAGCCATGCTGTGAAGTAAGTTCCTATAAAGTAGAAATGCACTCTAGAAAGAACAACCTCTAGAAACAGTCTTAATCTTGAGCTACAAGGAAATGAATTCTTCCAAGTAAGCCCCAAAACTGACTCTCACCCAGTTGAACCTCTGGTGAGACCATAAGCTGCTAAACTAATGCCCGGATGATAGCCTTGGGAGTCTCTGATAAATCAAGCACAGTTAAACTGCGTCTGCTGATTCAACAGAAGCCAGGAGATAATATATGTGTGTCCTTTTAAGTTGCCAAGTTGATGGTAATTTGTTTTGCAGCAGTTGCTAACTAATATCCCTATAAATTGATCTTGGTCTTTCATCCTGTGTTTTGTAGGGTGTTCATAAATGACATATTAGATAATACCAAGCATACTAACCCATTTACTCTCATCCTGAAAGCAATAAGATGTAGCTATTTATTATGTTAAGCCATAACATTTTATTCTCCAATAAAGCTGACATAAATCATACATTAGAAAATAATGAGATTATTCATAAAGTGACTTACTCGTGTTTTGACCATTAATTTACATTTAAGGTTTACTTATAAACTGATAAAAAAAAGATTTAAATTCATTTACTCATTCATTCATAAAATATTTAATACACTTCAATAGTACATTGAGAGGGAAATGTGATAAGACAGGGGAAGATATACTGATTTATTTCTGTTCTCCCTTGCAAAGCAACAGGCCCAACCTCACAAGCAACCTAGAGTCAGAAATCTGGGTTGCGTGCTTTACAAATACACTTTGAAATTATGAAAAGTGTTCCACAGTAGATAGTCACAGGTAAAGTAAAGTTAGTGCCTGAAGATAAATGAAAATTTTTTGATACTGAGCTTTGAAAATGTATTGCTGATGAAAAGGGGTTTCAATTGCTTATAATACTCAATGTGTTAAAAGATCATGGATTCAAAACAGAAAAATAAATATAATAGTATCAAAGTAAAATTGCCTGAGGAACCTACATACAAGATCTCTTTCTTAATTGACTATTTTTAGAGATGAGAACACACTCAGAAATACTCGGGGCTATTCCTGGCTCTGTGCTCAGGAGGAACTCCTTTTTCAGTGCTCAGAGAATTTTAGTGCCAGAGATTTGAACCAGAATTGATCACATGCAAGATAAGCCCCTTATCTCCGGCACTATCTCAGCAGCCCTCTAGCTTCTTCTACTTTTTAAAATAAAAATAGTTTGCAATAATTTGAAAAAATATAAGCACTTCTATTTTTATTGCTACTCACTTACTTTTAAGAATACAGGGTACCCAATGACAGATGATTGGATAAAAATGTGCTATGTAAACACAGTGAAAACCACTAAAAACTTGTCATTTACATCCAAGATGGAACAAAGAGATTTTTCTAAGCAATATAAAGCATGAGAGAGAAAACTATTGAAAAATCTTTCTCATCACTTAAACATAAAAAATAGACAATAGGGTCGGGCGGTGGCGCTGGAGGTAAGGTGCCTGCCTTACCTGCGCTAGCCTAGGACGGACCGCGGTTCGATCCCCCGGCGTCCCATATGGTCCCCCAAGAAGCCAGGAGCAACTTCTGAGCACATAGCCAGGAGTAACCCCTGAGCGTCACAGGGTGTGGCCCAAAAACCAAAAAAAAAAAAAAATAGACAATAGACCAAAGGAAAAGACAAAACCAAACAAAAGCAAACTCTTGGAATTTAAATGCAGTACTGAAATCAAAGGAGGTCCACAGGAAAAAGAAAGTGGTAGGGACATGTTCAATGACTTTGAAAAGTTACTGGTGGTGAGTTTGGTGTGGGAACATACATATGAAAATATGTGGACTTGTAACCCTAAAATATCTTTTTATTTAAAATTTTATTTTAATAAAAATAATAAATTGGTTTTAATCACCATAAAAATAAAATTGAGTCTCATGGGTCTTATAACTGAATTTATGGGAGCAAACATTCTATCTACATACATGCATACTGAAGAATGTTTATGACTTTATTCATAAAGTGAAAGCATTTGAAGAAAAAGGGTCATATTCAGAGAACATATAATTTATTTATTTATTTATTCACTTTTACTTAAGAGATAAAGACTTAGTGAAAGAAAGGCAAAAGGTTAGGACAGAGTGTTAATTGAAATATAATTAGATCCTGAACCAAGCTGGCTAGAACAAGAAATTCAGACAAAAAATAAAGACATCGTTGACATGAATCCTAAAAATAACAGGACAAATAATGATCAAAAAGAGGAACTGAAAATGACTTTGACATTCAAACTTGATGAGAAGGTCTAGAAATATCATTAACAGAAATATTAGAGTTTAAAAGCATCACCCGTTTCTAAAGAAGTAGTTATATTTGGTATGTGTTATACCAAATACCTTGTCAATGACAAGGAGGTTTGAAAAGAAATGGTAGGAGGATATAGTTGAAATTTTGACAAAAAGGTGACCTTTAAAACTGCAACTTCAGGAGCAGGATTTTTAGCCGGCACGGGTGGGCAGCTGGCAGGCCTCCGCATGTGCCAGCGGCCTGTTGGCCCGACCTAGGGTAGGGGGGCCCGGACCTGGGTCACCTGACCCCTCTCTCCCCCATTCCTCCAGATCTCCAGGTGGGTTCCTGGAAGGAGTTGACGGGGCACCCTGGGTTTTCCCCACTCCCAGGCCGGGTCTGTCCGGAGACTGGCCTAGGGTGGGGCTAAGGGGGTGGAGTTTGATCTGGTGGGTGGCAGATAGCTGCTCAGCTATACTCAGGCTGTCACTGGCAATTTCATACCAGTCTACATTTTGCAAACCCCTCGGGGGCGAACATATGCTCCTCCCAACCATCAGTATCCCAGATTTACCCTTCTTAACTTCAGTAACACACAGTTCTAATCTCTGACCTAAGACATACAGTAGATCTAACAAATCCTAGAACTATTTAGAAGGACACAAATTGAACACATATTGAACACATATATCTTTTGTATATTTTATGGGTATTTCCTTTAACTGATATAACTCTCTATATATTCTTCTACCATGATGTTTCTATCCACTTTTCATCTTGTCTTTTCTTTGTAAGCTGTTCAGTAAGGATTGTTGTTGGAACTGTCCCTCAGTTTGATGCCTATGATTGAACTATGTCATGGAAATTGCTGGTCTTGTTCCTATTGCCTCCAGATGCACCAATAACGCCCCATGGCATTGATCCTTGTTTGCATAGACACATTAAAATGGAAAAACACCATACATACAGATAAGTTCTTATCTAATAAATCTCAGTACAATGTACCTTACACCCTGAACATTGATATAATGACCTGGCACAGGCCTCAGAAGAATGGGCATCCTCCATTCACGCCAGAACCAGGCAAGCTATCAACGAAACATCCAACATCTTATATAGCAACAGCTGGAAGCAGTCCTCTACCAGGAAAGACTCTACCAAGGGTCTGACATCGACCTCCTAAAAAGAGACTTCCGTTTACACTGAGAAGACTTGACAACAACAATGACCTGCTCTACAGGACATGGTTCTCTCTAGTGCCCCTTAAGTGTGAGGTGAAACGAGAGGATGCTCTGCACCATCCTGACTGCAATATGGGATATGCAGACTCCAGGATCTTTAATACAGAAGCCTGATACCAACAACAGAGACTATGTGAGGAATGGAGGTGTATTGCCACTACAGACGATGACTTGAATTGGACAAACTAGTTTGCCTGGAGCCTAGAGTCAGTCCTGTGCCAGGAAACTTCAGGGGTAGGGTCTCCTTGTATTTAGACCATAATTTGTCTTTCCATGTCCCTTATGTTTTGGTGGGCCTATGCAAACAAATGCCACTTTAATACCGTTTTTACTATGTTCCCTTGACTCCAATCCTTAAGAAAAACAACCCACTAAAACTTTTGAGGTTAACTTAAACTAGTAAGCATGTGCATGGAACTAGAGAAATGTACTTTGCCCTAAATGTTTAAGGAGTTACATAAGTCTAATGTCTTTAGATTATATTGTGTGCTGCTAAGAAATAGTATGTACTACAACTGGGGATTTGAGGGACAAAGTAATTGTATTGTACACGGGTTCAGTTTTGTTTTTCTTAATGTTCTTTGGCTGAAAGTTCAAGGCTGGGATATCATCAATGGGACTACCGAGAATTCTGTTTATGGGTGATTGGGCTTCCACTGTAACTTTACCCTGTCCTCTTTCTTTGCATCTTTGTTGTCACAATTAAAATAAAAAAATTATAAAAAAAACCTGCAACTTCATTTGAGTATTTGGTTTACAATGAATAAAGAAGTTGGTAGAAATAAAGGTAATGAGGTCACTCTCAAGAGCATCGCCTCAAGGAAGCAAAACAAGGGTCTTTAATCAAAAGATTTAAAAGCAGGAGATAGAAGTTAAATTACTTCCCCTGTATGTCTTACAAATTCAAAGTAGCAGTCAAGACTAAGTATTTGCAGAATATTAAAAGAGCTATTTTATAAGAAGAATTCACAGAAATAGAAAGCCAAAATTTTAATATGTTTGTTATTTTTGACACATAGGCCCTTTGAAACATAGAACTCCCTTTTCTATTAGAGAAAGTTAAAAGGGAAACAGACCTTCTGTTCTGCTTTTGAATATCGTAGAAGTAAACTATTGGCTCCCAAAATAGAATATACTCAGAGCTGTAATGAGGGTGGAAGGACTGATGCAAGTTCAGAGAAATGTGAAGCTATTTTATATTATTTTAGAGCAATTTTCTGACATGCTTAGACTACTTCAAAAACCATCAATAATAAATAACCAAAAATAAATTAAAAAATCATAAAGATATGGGAAACATTATTTTTCTTTTGGGAAATGTACTTCTCCATTTATTAGAATAATCACATTTGGAGAGGCACAGAGCACTTGCATTTTACATGACAACAGAATTAACATAAATCTGAAACTTTTTAGCAACACTTAACTTACTAGGTTTAAAGAAAAAGCTTTCAGAACCTGAATTTAGACACCCCACCATCCTGCAGGCAGAGAAACACACCCCCATCTTCACAGCAACTCATGAAAAGGATAAGATGCTGCTAAATCTCCCCAGGTAGTCTGGTCCTGACTGACAACTCTGGGGGCCTTTGGTTTGGGGGGAGGCAGAGTCCCCTTTCTTCCTGAAATAACAGCAGCCACCAGCCAATCTTCTGACTGCATTCAGTCTTGCACTATTGGCTAAGAATCTCAACTGAGACTACTGGACCATCAGAGTACAGCCTGGGTGATCCCCACTCCACCCCACAATTAAAGAAAAACAAACAGTAGCAAACAACTGTCCTCCTGATGTTAAAATTGTATTGTGTAAAGCATGTTTAAATTTTCCTGTCTTTCCTTTTTTTTGTTTGTTTGTTTGTGTAATTTTGTAAGAATGCTATTATACTTTGGTGCAGCTTCAGTTTTCTGAGTAATCAATTACTGAAAGTGTTGATTAGTTGATTCATCTAAAAGCAACAATATTTGATATGTCCATGTATTCCTCTGCCTAAACTGGATCATCACCCTGCAGATATAACCTAGAATCTTCAGGAAAACCTCAAACTTCTTGTCTTCATTGTACTATTTAGATCCTATCTAGAAAGGAATTCTGAGCAGTATTTGTACTGTTATTTCCCCCGGTTTTTTCTCATAAATGGATGCAATATTGTGCCTAATTGGAGGAAATCATCCTTCAAATCAAATGACTTTAGGCTAAAATTTTCCAAGGTGAAATAATAGATTTCTTGGCCTCAGCTATCAAGCAGGTTGAGACTTATGTAGGAATCAACCTGCAACTATCTAAAAAATAATAAGACTTTTATATTATACCTTGTTTTACCCAAAGCAAAAATCATCCCTGGTTTCTTTGTATCTGTTTGTTTACAACTTGGTTTCACCCAAGTTGTCTTATATATAAACCAAGGCCAGACAGGCTCAGGATAGCCTGAGCTATCTGTCCTTACTCTGTTTTTACTCCCCCACCTGAGAATAGACTATACTCAATAAAAATGACAGTTCTGGCAGTTAGCTTGCTCTCTGTACAAGGTAAAGATGACCAGACTAGATGTGTTTCATCCTCGGCCTGGTCTGAATTATTTCGTGCATGACTTTGCTTTAGATTTGTTCACCTGAAGAGATTGAGTATAGTGTAACGGATATGGCGACTGCTCTCCATGCAGCTTACTCCAGACAAACAGCAGTTAGACTTGTTCACCTGAGGTTGGAAATACAGTGCATGGGTTGATTTTACAACTGGTGCTCAAACAGAGAGAACCCGAGAAAACCCCAATGGTGGTGAGTGACTTGCCCTTCTGATGGATGATTAATATGATGGCCCCCTTGAACTGGATTAAATGTGCCATGCCCTGCACTGGAACATCGATGCACATAGCCCCCATTCTGAATAGCTTAATGTTGCTCTGGTTCATCTGCCTGCATTTCTCACTAGCCAGAGTGAGAAATATGCCAGCTCTCTAGAGATAATCCTGCACACACACACCACAAGAGGGGAAGGGTTCCTTCTCAGCGGTGATGAGTTCTAGATCTAAAGGTCTTTTCAGGACCGATAACTGATCATTTACTACTGGCACTAAACCAGAGAGAACCCCATCTACTACCAAGGATGACAAGCTGGCTACTGTCTTTGCAGACACAGAGTCTGAAAAGGGTTCAACCAGAGATACCCCCATACCCCAAGCACTGAGTCAGGTGGACAAGCCAGAGCTGGCAATCCAAGTTCTGGGTACTGTCAAATGGTTCAGTACTCAAAATGGTTATGGATTTATCAACAGAAATGATGTTAAAGAAGATAACTTTGTTTACTGGACAGCTATTAAGCTTCTATGCAATGTTGGAGATGGGGATACTGTGGAGTTTGATGTCTTGAAAGGAGAGAGGGAATCAAAAGCTACTAAGTATCTGGATGTGGCAGAGTGCCAGTGAAAGGTAGCCAATATGCTCCCAATTGACATAGGCCCTACCAATTCATCCCCAGCCTCATTCCACTGCCCCTCCACCTATGGTGGCAGAGGCCCTTTTAGGTAGGACAGAAGCAGGCAATGAAGGGGAGAGAGGCAATGAAGGGAGAGTCCCAAAATCCAATGCATACTATCTTTCTTCTACTGGAGGCTCTTTTTGCAAGGACTTCTGCCCCCCAACCTGCAGCAGCTTAAGGAGGAGACCCCAGCAGCCAACATAGAAGGTGGAGATGGAGAATCCATGCCCAGCAGAAACCCAACTGAGGAGAAGCTGCTTTCAGAACCTCCTACACCTGAGTTACCTCCAAAAAATTAACTTTCTTCTAGGTTAATCTCTTGACCCTATTTGCATTGGTCACTATATTACTAGTTAAATTGTGTTTTATCTCTATAGTTACTATTTTGTTCTGTGTCCAACTACAGACAAAATATTTTTGTCATCCAACTTTAGTGGTTTAATATTAGTTTTCACAAGTCCGGGGAAATGCATTATGTTGCTAGTTTTCTTTTATTTTTAAGTAATATCTTTATTTAAATTTACCTTGATTACAGACATGATTGTGGTTGGGTTTCAATCATATAAAGAACACCCCCCTTCACCAGTGCAACATTCCCATCACCAAATGTCCCAAATCTCCCTCCTCCCCACCCACCACCCTCTAGTGCAGGGGTCTTCAAACTACGGCCCGCGGGCCACATGCCACCCACAGAGGAGTCTGATCCGGCCCGCTAGCAGTGAGCGCTGTTTGGTTGCAAAGATACCTGCCAGCATATACACTCAGTGTCACGATTTCTCAGGGATGACGTCAACCGCCTCCGCCCACGGCATGTTGTGTGCTGGGAGGGTGGGCATGAGGGTGGTGTTGAGAGGGACACTGATGCGCCCTTGCACCTGGCGCTTGGCGCATGCATTGCTGATGACGTCACTGGAGGGCACCGGGCGCCACGTGGCAAGGAGTACCACATGTACATATGATGTAAAAAGGCGCCTGCTCCACCCCCAGGCAACGTGGTATCTGTGTGCTGTGCCTGCCTGTCAGTGAGGTTTTCCTCTACTGCTTCCACTGCCAAAGGTCAGTCAAAAGTGCCATAGAAATAAATTTTTGCCAGATGGGGGGTTCTGCCCAATTGAGCTGTGGGTGACTCATATGAAAATTCCCCTTTGGGGGTGGTGAGGCGTTCAGTGCTGAAATCAAAGTTAGGGGGTGGGTGGTGGTTGGGAGGTTAGGGGTTCAGTGCTGAATTGCCCATGTGGAAAATTAGGGATTCGATGCTGAAGCATTTTAAAGGGGTTACATTGAAAATTTTATATGCATTTTGCAATTCCTTTTCAGTGTTCACATGCTGATTCCGAACATATCAATTTGGGCATTATATAGGGAGATATAACTAAACTATCAGGGACTGAGCTGGTCTGCTTAGAAAAGCCTTCAAGGGGTAAGTGTTCACATCAGTGACTAATGAGGGTTCATACACTGTGTGTATATATACACACATATTTGTATTTCACTAATATCAGTTTGAAATTCCTAGGAAACAATGATGTCAAGAAAAAGAAAAATTGATGGCGAGTGTAGGATATTCAAAGAACAGTGGACTTACGATTACTTTTTTATGCAGTACAAAGAAAAAGCTGTGTGTCTGATATGCCAGAGTATAGTTGCTGTGTTCAAAGAATACAATTTGTGACACCATTATCAAACTCAACATAAAGATAAATATGATTGTTTGGTTGGAGAAGTGAGAAAAGATAAAATATTACAACTGAAACATACAATGATGACTCAGCAAAATACTTTTGTGAAGCAGAGCAGTTAAATACTTTCTCACTGCGGGCAAGTTTTCAAGTTGCCAAGCTAATAGCACACAATGGCAAACCATTTGTGGAGGGAGAATTTGTTAAAGAATGCCTTATTTTTGTTGCCAAAGAGATGTGTCCAGAGAAGGCCGATTTATTTAGTACAGTGAGCTTTTCAGGAGTTACAATGACACAAAGGATTGAAGAAATGGGAGAAAATTTGCTGCACCATTTGAAAACTCTGCAAAGAAGCTTTGCTAGTTTTCCTTTGCACTCGAAGAAAGCAATGAAGTTCGTGATTCTGCCCAACTTCTCATTTATATGCGTGGGACAAATGAGTATTTTGAAGTCACAGAAGAGCTTGCTGCACTGCAAAGTATCAAAGGTACAACCACAGGAGTGGATATATTTGAAAAGGTTTGCCAAACTGTGAATGGTTTGGAGCTGGACTGGGTTAAACTAGTCAGTGTAACAACTGATGGTGCTCCTAGCATGGTAGGGTCTAAGAGAGGAGTAATTGCTCACATTACACAAGAGATGGACAAACATAACCATCCTCATCCAATTGCCATATACTGCCTCATCCACCAACAAACGCTGTGTTGTAAATCACTAAAGTGGGACTCTGTTATGAAAATTGTGGTATCTTGTGTTAATTACATTAGAACTCATGCACTAAACCACAGACAATTTCAGGAATTTCTATCTGAGGTAAATGTTGCCCATGAAGATGTTCTGTACCACACAGAAATCCGTTGGCTGAGTAGAGGGAGAGTTTTGAAATGTTTCTATGACTTACTTCCACAGATTACAGCTTTTCTACTTTCAAAAAACCAAAAAGTACCAGAGCTCAATGATGCAGAATGGAAATGGCACCTTGCCTTTCTGACAGATATAACAGAGCTACTCAACAGTTTCAATCTGCAACTTCAAGGTAAAGGGAAGCTCATCTGTGATATGGCATTGCATGTGAAAGCATTTGAAGTAAAATTAGGCCTTCTCATCAAACAAGCACAGGAGGAAAACTTTAGTCATCTCCCAACAACTCAAAACCTGTCAGCGGACAAACCATTGGTCGCATTCCCAAAGGAAACATGTCTGGCTTCACTAGAATTGTTGCAAAGGGAGTTTCAATTTAGATTCAAAGAGCTTCATCTCCATGAACAGGACATACAGCTTTTTCATAACCCATTTTCTGTTGAGATTGAAAATGTCCTTACTATTTACCAAATGGAACTGGCTGAACTGCAGAATTGTGACTTCTGAAAGACGCATTTAAGTCAAGTAACCTTTTGATTTTCTATGCATCTCTCCCCTCTGAGACATATCCAAATATCAGGAACCATGCACTCAAAATGGTAACCATCTTTGGTAGAACTTACCAAAGTGAAATGAAACATCTGAAATCTCCAATCAGATCAAGATTAACTGATGCCCACTTGCATCACTTGTTATGGCTGGCAGTGACAAATATGGAACCAGACATTGACCATCTCATAAGCCAAAAGCAGGCCCACAGTTCCCATTAAAATACTGGTACGTGATCTGTTTATTTATAAATGGTTTTCATTTTAGTTATATGAGATATGAGCAGTGTGAGTAGGAATTAGTAGCTCATATAGTCTGGCCCTCCAACTCTCTAAGGGACCGTAATCCGGCCCCCACTTTAAAAAGTTTGAAGACCCCTGCTCTAGGATATGAGCATGGATTCTCCATCTCCACCTTCTATGTTGGCTGCTGGGGTCTCCTCCTTAAGCTGCTGCAGGTTAGGGGCAGAAGTCCTTGCAAAAAGAGCCTCCAGTAAAAGAAAGATAGTATACATTGGTTTTTGGGACTCTCCCTTCATTGCCTCTCTCCTCTTCATTGCCTTCTTCTGTCCTGCCTAAAGGGGCCTCTGTCACCATAGGTGGAAGGGCAGTGGAGTGAGGCTGGGAGATGAATTGGTAGGACCTATGTCAATTGGGTTGGAGATATGGCAGTGGAGTAATTTTTTACAGAATAATTTCCAATGCTTCCACAAAGCTTCCAAAGTTTCTAGTATTTTGTCATTCAATTATCTGGATTTTTCTATAATCTGAAGATATTTTACTGAGAGACCTTTATGAGAGCTGTTTGACTACATGAGTTGGACTAAATCCTGTCACATACCTGCCACCTTCTTTTTTCCAGCTCAGCAGCCCACAAGTTGTTTCAAAAGATTAGTGTTGGATTTAGAAAAACAAATAAAAACAGTCTTACTAATTTTATCATTTGCAATTCATTTTAGAACATTTTATTATGTTTAGAATATATGTTTTATACAACCTGATGATAACCAGGTGTAAGTTTTTTCTCACCTAATCCTAGTAGTTAGTATAGTTCTAAGCATTAAATGGTTGTAAATTTATTAATTGTTCTATTGAATGTATTTGTGACTTTGAGACTATGTGCTAAAGAAGATAAAAGTAAAATAAATTGGCAAAATAATTTTATTAAATGCTTAAAAGAAAGCACAATTTTAGAAATATTGAAGGACAAAATAAAAGAAATTTGGAAAATAGCTCTTATCTTAGAATGCGTTATGTAAGGATCTGCAGGGATAATAACAGTGAGTATAGCATCGTCTTGGAGGTAGCTGACCCAGGTTTGAACCCAAGCATTCCATATGTCCACCCAAGTTTCCAAGTCCATCAGGAGTGTTTCCTAAGTGTAGAGCAAGAAATAAACTCTGAACACAATTAATTGTGCCCCAAAGTATATGTTTTGTACATTTATAAAATATTCATACTACCTTAGTACAAATTGCCTTAAAAATTTGAGCAGTTGTGAGTTAGGCAGTCAGTGTGACTTCTTAATATAGTACATATTAATTTTCGAGTGACCAGAGAATTTTACCTTAATACAAAGTATTACCTTAATATTTTACTCACAGCAAGACACATTATTCATGGTCTATCCTATGATCATATATTTACTAATAATATCTCCTCTCTTCTCTCTCCCACTCTCAACTCTTTTCCCTTTTCCTTTTACATAAATTTGTTATATTAGCTCTATTTTTATGCTTTACAATAAATTTTAAGGAATTTGCATAACACTGAAGTAGTAATCTTTTTTGTTTGAGTTTTTGTTTATTTTTGGGTCACACCAAGTGATGCTCTGGGTTTTTTCCTGACTCTACTCAGAATTCACTTCTGGCAGGATCAAAAGACCATATGGGATGCAGAGGATAAAATCCAAATCTGGTCTTTGCAAAGAAAGACTTTTCCACCATGCAATTGTTTTGGCCTACAGTAGTAGTCTTAATTTCTTGATTTAGCTTGCAATATTTCCTTACAAACATATCAGAAAGAAGTGTTCTGATATATAGCCCATACAACAGACAGTGCAAGTTGTTTTCCAATATCTATGCTTTCATGGCAAGATGACTTTCCAATATTTGGTTTGGCATCTAGCCATTCAGAATAAGCTAAGCCCAGTGGGTTGCAATTGCAGGTAGTTATATGATTCAATTTGGAACAAAGGGTAGCAATTTACAAGTTGGGGTTCTAAAAGAAAGCAATTTATCCTCTTCTTGTTTTTCCACCATCTTGAATCACAAAGATAAAAGGTTCCTGCCAGGCGGCTGGAGCTACAAGGGAAAAGGCTTTGTCAATTCTTTCCACATAGCTCTAAAGCCATTTCAGAATTTTATAAAAAGGAAATTAATGTCTCTCATATTTCAAGCAACATCATTTTAAATCTTGTCGAGTTATTGAAGTTAAGTTATTATTATGTGATATGAAAAGCTCTTATATATTACTGAGTAAATAATAGGTTCTAAATAGTTATTTATCCCTAGATAACACAGTCTTTTTATCTTTTATATTTTTATCTTTCAAATTTGCATTTTTTAGGAGTAGTAGTCTTTTGGGGTGAAGCATACATAAAAGTGCTCACAGAGTCAAATTTGTAGCTTTGCTTTGAAAAATTATGTAAACTAAAACAATCTCAGAACTGTAAAATGCTTTATGCAATATGTAGTCTGATGCTTCTTGATATATATAATGAGATAAACAGTTGTCTTATGAGATAAAATACAGCTCATCAAAATAAAAATGGCTCGAAAATATCTAAAGCTTACTTTCTTATTTTAGATTCAGAAGGCATGTTAGCATATCAAAATGCAAGTATTTCTGAAATAAAGGATCATTTTTAGCCATTTCCTCTAGCAATGAAACAGAAACATTTTATCATGATATATATTAATATGCTGAATAAAATGTAAAATCTTCAGCACAGCTCCATAGATTCATGGAAAAACTTAGAAAAAACACAAGCCAAGCCACTGAAATTTCTAATACACCAGTACTAGTACTGGTATACTAGTACTCTAGTACTAGTACTAGTACACTAGTACACCGGTCTTCTGTTTGTAAGCTCTGTGGCACTTGGGAGATAAACAACCAATTAAGCACCCAATTCAGCTGAAGTCCCAGTAGTCAAGTCTACACCCTACAGCCATCACCATACTAACTGCCCAGCTTCACTGCTTCACAACTAATCTCTGTTGAGACACTAAAATGACAAAACTTCCAGGTATGGCAGTTTAATGGCTACAAAGTCTAAAGTCTTCTCAGATTTGGGGCGAGCAGGATTCCTCAAGCTCCCTATAATGCAAGAAGTCCAGGCAGAGATGCCCACATCTCATAGCCACTGCCATGCAAAGTCATCAACCCATTTCTACAAATCATGGAGTTCCTAGACTTTTCCAAATTTCTCAATACTGACACCCTTTTAGGGGCACACCAAATTAGATGGGAAAGTGGCAAAGAAGTCAACTAAACTCAGTAAATAAAAACAACACCCAGATTGTTTATTTATTTATTTATTAGCAGCTTATTAAACTCTCAGACACCAACTTAATGACCTATTGTGAGATATAGCAAATTTTTTTTTTGCTTTTAGGACCACACCCAGTGATGCCCAGGGGTTACTGCTGGCTCTGCACTCAGAAATCGCTCCTGACTCGGGGGACCATATAAGACACCAGGGGATCAAACCATAATCTCTCCTAGCAAATGCCCTACCGCTTGTGCCACTGCTCTGGCCCCAAGATATAATAATTTTCATAATTTACTGAAGCATTTTTCAATAATTCTATTAGCCATTTAGTTTTAACACAAAGATTAAAATAAATTATTTTGTACCTACTCAGGGGCAAGCTTGGGTTTGGGTGGAAAACAGGGGACAGTAGAGGAAAGAATGATACACTGGTAGTAAAATTGGTGTTGGGACATTGGACATCAGAAATGACTGCATTATAAACAACTTGTAAACTATGGTACTTAACTAAAGTAACAAAAGTATTAATATGCTTAATAACTACTATTTTGTGAAACATTTTTATTAAAAATGAATTACTAGATAATACAAAAGTCTCTACAATATGTTCAACAAATAAGTCTTAATTCTTGCTCACATAATTCCAATAATGGAATACGTCTTAAAAATATGCTCAATTTTGAAAATGAAGACATCAACTGAGATTGATAGTTTTTATTCAAGTTGTCCATATATATTGAGTTTTTTTAAAACTCAATCCCATTTACACAGTATTTTAAAGATTATTTACTAATGTAGTGAATGCATCTGAAAGTTCATTGAACTTATTTGAAACAACTTGGTTACTCAATTTACCAGTATTTCTGTTTTCATTTAGAAATTTTGATCAGTTCACTTCAGTTTTATAACCATTATGCATATCATAATGAAGAGGAGATTAAGTAAAACATGCTTTGACTCAATCATCTGATAGCAAATATGAGAGTCAATTATTATTTGATAGCTAAGATGACCAATTTCATAGCTCATCATTTTGATCAGAAACTAAGAATTTTGGGGGGCCGGCGTGGTGGCGCTAGAGGTAAGGTGTCTGCCTGCCAGTGCTAGCCTAGGACGGACCAAGGTTCGATCCCCCAGCATCCCATATGGTCCCCCAAGCCAGGAGCGACTTCTGAGCGCATAGCCAGGAGTAATCCCTGAGCATCACTGGGTGTGGCTCAAAAACCATAAAAAAAAAAGAAACTTAGAATTTTTTTTTTTTTGGTTTTTGGGCCACACCCGGTGACGCTCAGGGGTTACTCCTGGCTATGCGCTCAGAAGTCGCTCCTGGCTTGGGGGACCATATGGGACGCCGGGGGATCGAACCGCGGTCCGTCTCCTAGGCTAGCGCAGGTAAGGCAGGCACCTTACCTCGAGCGCCACCGCCCGGCCCCCAGAAACTTAGAATTTTTAAAAAAATTATTAACTAATACATACCTTTGATCAATCATATACATTATTAAGCTCTTCAAAAATTGTGGCTCAAAAAATGTATCAGAGCATTTCAGTCATGATAATACAATACAGCCGTAAGGAGCTTTTAAAAACACTATCAAAATAGTATAAAATGCAGCATAGTTAATTGTATTCATATAAAGTAATGTGACTATCAAATATAAAATTAAAAATATGTTTTACTAAGGGGCCAGCAAGGTGGCGCTAGAGGTAAGGTGTCTGCCTTGCAAGCGCTAGCCAAAGAAGGACCGTGGTTCCATCCCCTGGCGTCCCATATGGTCCCCTCAAGCCAGGGCCAATTTCTGAGCACTTAGCCAGGAATAACCCCTGAGCATCAAATGAGTGTGGCCGGAAAAAAAAATGTTTTACTAACAATACCAATTTGGGGGTTTGCCCCACATCCAGTGACAGTCAGGGGTTACTTCTGGCTCTGCACTCAGATATTGATCCTAGGGCCAGAGTGGTAGCACAGCAGTAGGGTGTTTGCCTTGCACATGGATGACCCAGGATGACACCGGTTTGATCCTCAGCATCCTATATGGTCCCCGGAGCCAGGAGCAATTTCTAAGCACAGAGTCTGTGTAACACCTGAGTGCTGCTGGTCAGAAAGAAAGAAAAGAAAGAAAGAAAGAAAGAAAGAAAGAAAAGAAAGAAGAAAGAAAGAAAAGAAAAGAAAGAAAGAAAGAAAGAAAGAAAGAAAGAAAGAAGAAAGAAAGAAAGAAAGAAAGAAAGAGAGAGAGAGAGAGAGAGAGAGAGAGAGAGAGAGAGAGAGGGAGGGAGGGAGGGAGGGAGGGAGGGAGGGAGGAGGTGAGGGAGGGAGGGAGGGAGGAGAGAAGGAGGGAGGGAGGGAGGGAGGAGAAGAAAGAAAGAGAGAGAGAGAGAGTGATTGAGAGAGAGAGAGAGAGAAAGAAAGAAAGAAGAAAGAAAGAAAAGAAAGAAGAAAGAAAAAGAAAGAAAGAATAGAAAGAAAGAAAGAAAGAAAGAAAGAAAGAAAGAAAAGAAAGTAAAAGAAAGAAAGAGAAAGAAAGAAAGAGAAAAAGAAAGAAAAGAAAGAAAGAAAGAAAAGAAAAGAAAGAAAGAAAGAAAGAAAGAAAGAAAGAAATTATTTCTGGTAAGCTCAGGGGACAAATGGGATGCTGGGGCTCAAACCTGGGCTGGCCACATATAAGGTAAATGTTCTACCTGTTGTGCCATAGCTCCATCTGTTACCAATACTTTTAAAGTATCTAAATTATTTTTTGATTAACTTAATTTTATTATAATATAATTGGCATTAGACATTTTACTAATTTTATATATGTAATTATATTTTAATATTTTTCTAAATGCAGTGAGCAGATCATTAGGTCTGGTTTTCATCTGTCATCTTATAAAGTTAGGCAATATTTCTTGTAATAAGACCTTGTAAGACTTATTCAAAAACTTTCAAATATTCATTGACAATGTGTTAGAGACATATTATATTACAATGACATATATTCTATAACTTGAACTTTGGACCTTTGGACCTTCTTTATCCAATTTTACCCACCATTCATCCTTTCTAGTAACTACCAACCTATTTTCTTTATCTATAAACTTATGTTCTTGTCAGCTTTTAATAGAATCATTGTCTTGACCAATATGTTACCAAGTTGCTTTCAATCATTATCATTTGCTAATCTTTAATAAATTAACCAAACATACAATTTCCAAGATTATTTTTAAAGCTTCAGTCAATAAGTTTAACTAACCAAATTGATTTCAATCAAATCTCTTGAACTGCACTCAGGGTAGCTTTGAACATTAAATGTCAGAAGTTCAATTAAAAAGAATTAATAGCGATTCCACTGAGCACAGAATAATATGTAAACTTTTGAATAGCTATATAATGAATCCACATGGACAGTCTGATTCAGAATACCAATATGGGCTTGAATAAATTAATAATGTTCTTGTTTCTTTTCCTAATTACAATTTAAAATTAAACTTATTCAAATGTCTTGTCACACTGGTAAGATATTTGCCAGTTTAATTAATTCTACTTAAAACTGAAAAGGTCTCAGGATACATTTGTTTCTTGAGCTCTTTGTTGGACACAATTTTTTACAAGGAGATGGGCATTTAATAGGGCTGATATAAAGTTTGGCTTGAGTATTGTTATTAAATCCAAATCTTTTCTGCTTGGCCTCAGACATAGGTTTGAGAAAGCCAAATAGTCAGAAGTCTACTTTAGTGCAATTTCTGGCATCACTGAAATTGTGTGTGATCAATAACAATCATTTCTAACCACATGAACCACATCAAATAAATGAAGGCAATATGCTATTCAGATTTACTGTTAAGATGAATTCATAACTTAAGGGGAAAGCTCCTTTTGTGTGTAATGTATTAAATGTATTTTCAGTTAGTAGTGCAAATTTGTTTTTCTAAGAATATATGCAGAATAATGATGCATTTTTGGGATGTCTCAAGGCATCATCCCTCTCCAGCTATCTTGTACCCTAGTTCATGGCATCCAGCTGATGTCTATACTCTACATAACTCATGAAACCTATACCGATACCTATATCTATACCTACATAACTCATGAGACCTGACTAACAGGGAGGTTATTACAACACTAAAAAGTTTTAAATAGGTCAAGTGGCTGGAGAAATTGGTAGGGTGTTTGTCTTATACATAACTAACCCAAGCTCAATTCCAGCTCCTCCTAGGATATCTCGAGTAATCCCTGATCACAGAAGGATTAAACCCTGAGCACAACCAAGTCTGCTGGCCCCAGAACAAAACAAAACGAACTAACTAAATAACTAAGTAAATACATTAAAAATGGCAATTCAAAGTTTGGTGACTATGAAGAAGTCTACAGTATAGTATGGCAAGTTTAAGAAAATATTTTTGGATAGTGAGGGAGATCTTTTGATCAGACCAGAGCAGAATAAATTTCTTGTGAACGAATGCAGCCCAAGAAAGCAATAAAAAAAAAAAGAGTTCAACAAAAAGCTAATAAAAGAACAAAAAGGGATCACCTACTAAAAAAAATCTCCTTATAAAAATTTACCTTTAGAGAATAAATAAAAAGCAAGATTGCATCCCAGGATACTACACTCACCTTCCTGGTTTTTTCAAGGCAGGGGCTATATTACCCACTGGGTAATGCTGCACTAAATGGAAAACTGAAGTTGGAATGGTCAAAAGAATAATCAACTACATGATAAGGAAGCAATAAAGAAAGCAAAGACAGCCAGAGACCAGCATCAAAAATAGCCATTCAGTGAAGAGATGGAGATTAAAATATCTCTGAAGGCTTCTGCACTAGATAACTGGGTTAGATAAAAAGAACCTTTGAAAAGTAGGTTGTGGTTTTCATTTGAAATATTCAGACCACTGAGATTTTACAAGTTTTATAACCATAGCTTTGATGTTTAAATTTTGTTTTGAGAAGCAGTATTAACAGCTCCATTATCTAATCAGTGTGGGAGGAAATTCATATATAAAATGTCACACTGCTTTTCCAGATATTGTTTGTCACATATTGTCAATTGTGTGTACATGTTAATATGAACCTGAGAGTAAAAAAAGTAACATTTTTAACACAGCTACACAAATACTTGTGTAGATATTGCTCCTTTTAGCATAGTTATGGAATTTTTTTAACCGTAAGATATTTTTAACCATACTATCTTTTCACTTTAGCCTTGTAGAAGTTAAATATTTTGTTATATGTTACTTTTAAACAAGTACTCCTTTATCAAAACATGATTTTAATTTCACAGTGTACATTATGCTATTATTACCTGCTGTTTTGAAAAATTCGGAGCTGGAGTGATGGCACAGGCAGTAGGCCATTTGCCTTGCACGTGCTAACTTAGGACGGACATGGTCCGATCCCCTGGTGTCCCATCAGGTCCCTCAAGCCAGGAGCAATTTCTGAGCACATAGCCAGGAGTAGCCCCTGAGCATCTCCGGGTGTGGCCCAAAAACCAAAGGAAAAAAAAAAGTGTGATCTACAAGCCTTTCTTAGGGTTTAGTTTCTTTGTTTTGGTTTGGAAGGCACACTCAATGATGCTCAAGAATTACTCCTGAAAGTACATGGGGGACCATATGGCATGGCCAGGATAGAACCCAAATAAGTTGTGTGCCAAGCAAGTGCCCTAAACCTTGTAGTATAGCTCCAATCCTGGTATGCCTGTTGGTATGCCTAGATATTCAATGGACACTAACTGAAAGTTCTAAGAGTCAAAAAAAAAATCTCATTTCTGCAACTGATAAGAACCCCAACCAAGTATGTAATCCTCAGATATTGATCAACAAAAACAAAAGAAGGGAAAATAAACAAAAACCCAAAATCTTCATATTAACATTTGAATGGGATTTTAAATGTATAAAGTCATGACTTTTAAAGAGTGAACTTGATACAGAAATAAAATCAGTTATTGGAGTTTGAAATTTTAAGATACCAGGCATCAAAGGTTAAAACATAAGACTAAACATTTATTTTTGAAAAAAATAAAAAAAAAAAAAGAAAAAAAAAAAAAAATTCTGTTTCTGAAAAAATTTAAAGCTATACTCATTAAGAAGGTCCTGATTTCTCAGTGGTTGATCTCTTTGCCTTACAAGTAAGAGATCAGCTAGAATAAACATTTGATCCCTTGCCACGGCATCATAAACCATTAAGGGAAATTCAGCCCAACAGAGGTATCCTTAGATTTTCCTGGTAGGGAGAACTGCAATATTCCCCACGAAATTCCTCAACCATCCACGCGGGGCAAGCCAGTCCCAGATGCAGAGAAGGATATTTACAATAACAAGACAAGGTTAATTGCAAAAGAAAAAGAACACTCAGGGCAGCTTTTAACAACCAACCTCAAATGCAAAACAAGGGGTAGGAGGAGGTAAAAATATCTAGAAACTTGATCTTCCTGAGCTGGGCTCCATTGTTTTTGGGGTCAAGCACAGGAAGAAACCAAATCTTCTAAATCTAAAATGTGTTTTCCTATTTTCTGAGCAGAGTCAATTTCGTCCTTGTTTACCAGAAACTTCAGCTGCAAGGACATATTTGAAACATTGTCTGAACTTTTAGGGTTATACATCTGCAGAAAAAGGGTGCTGGAATTTCTGAGACGAATTATTTGATAGAGGCCACAATTTTGCCTGAGATAATACCAAGTATCTCTTCGGAAATTCCTCAACAATCCACGCAGGGGAAAGAGGCATCCACAGCGGGCCTTTTGAGGAATCCCGTGGGGGATATCGCAGTTCTTCCCACCAGGAAAATCTAAGGATACCTCTTATGGGCTGAATTTCCCCTAAAGGTTTCTGATGCTGTGGCACTCCCTATTAGTACTCTATTTGTCTTGAGCGCCTTCCCATGAACTATGTTGTCCAAAATCTGTACCACAATGAGATATGAAATCTGTGTAAGAGCACAGAAAGAACAGAGGGAAGGATAGTGGCAAATTTACAGAACATTAAATTACTGTTGATTTTCTATTTATCAACCATAAAGTAATTAGAGAAAAATAAACATAGGACTGGACGAGAACTTTTGAGAATATGTATTTAATTTTGATCAATTTTAAATAGTAAAATCCCTTAAAATCAAATATTATATAGAACCCCAGAGTTTAGTATAGAACTTATCCCCTAAAAGCTGTTTGAGTTGAAGTACAAAAGGTCCTAATCTACCTCCCTTCCTCTTTACAGCGTGATAGCATCCTTGACCAAATCACTCTTACAAAATTCCAGAATTTTTTTTTTATAACTGAAACCCAACTACAGACATGTTTGTAATCATGGTGTTTAAACATATTATTTATAAAAAAGAAAAGAATAGGGGCCGGGCGGTGGCGCTGGAGGTAAGGTGCCTGCCTTGCCTGCGCTAGCCTAGGACGGACGGCGGTTCGATCACCCAGCGTCCCATATGGTCCCCCAAGCCAGGAGCGACTTCTGAGTGCATAGCCAGGAGTAACCCCTGAGCGTCAAATGGGTGTGGCCCAAAAACCAAAAAAAAAAAAAAAAAAAAAGAATAGTAATGGCCTTGAAAGCAAAAACTCATGAGAACTTATGGCATAATTACAACTTAAAAACTGATTCTCCTCCCCCAAATTATGTGCAGGTAACTTAACCTGTTCAGTTAAACTCCCACATTTAATATTTTAAAATGTTTGAAATGTTGCCTTCATGTTTAAGCTATTCTCTTCCATCCACCACAAAATTCTTGAGAGAAATATATATATATATATATGTAATTGTTTTATCAAGAGTTTCCAACTACTGCAACCTCTATTTCCAATGCAACTTGCTACCAAACAATGGACTTTTCTTTCCAGCTTGTTCTTTTGCAGTGTGATCTTGACACTTGCCAAACAAGAGATAGAATTTGAATCCCCGCCTCTTGAGTTTAATTATCTTTCTTTGTCTGGGCTGGCCTTAATTACTTGTTTGTATCCAATTCTGTGCAGCAGGAAAATGTCACTGTGATTTCTGAAACTAAATCAGAAGACCATACAAATTAATCTGATTCTTTGGGAAAAATCATGTACCAGGTGTTCCTGCTCTCAGAAACAATTCTGCCACCAAATTACAATAAATCTAAGACGAAGGTGAGGGGTAGGTGGTCTGGTCTAGAAATCCCAGTTGAAACCCATATTCAAGCTATGCCAGAACATGCATGATCCTGTGGAGAAAAACCTCCAAATTTCAGCATTAGTCTTCAAGTCACTGCTAGCCAATCATGTGTTCTTAGCTAATTCCAATAAGCCATCCCCACTATGTTTTCTCCAAAGTCTTAATCCAAGAATTTATATTATTAGGCATTTCACTCACACTCTTTTATTCTGTGTACCAAGTACTGAGCCAAAATGCTTTAGTACACATTAGTTCACTTAATCCTCATAAGCACCATCAATCAACACAGTTTAAATATGGTTCCTATTCCTTTATCATTTTGCTCCTAGATTCAGCTGTGGTCATGTATCCCTCTTACAGAGATTTGTTCTTGTTCGAGAAAATGAGAATGTGGCAATGGGAATAGGAAGTGAGTAAGATCAGTAGCCCCAGACTTCCTCTGTTATAGAATTGAATTCATTACCTTAATAACCTGCTTTTATTTCTGCTGTACATAACTCCACTGATTCAAAATGTTGTTCTTAGCTTAACACAATGACTGGTTTCTGCAAAGAAAAAATTTGCAGACTGACATTGTCTTCACGCCTATCGCAGCCACCTATACTATAAAGTTTACTCAGAAGTTATGTCTCCTTATAGTAGTGTACTGGCCTAGTATACAGAGCTTTGCACAATGTTTTTTTAAGAGGTCAGTACATGTTTTCCCAAATCCTTTCTAAAGAAGACATCAACTCATGGGGGACAATCCTAATTAGAGAACTTCAAACAGTGAACTAGCCCTGCAGATAAAAATAAGTCGAACAAAACTACAAAATAAAATTCTTGGTTTTAAAAATTGAGCAAGATTTGATTTTATCATTAGACTAGAAATAACTTAATATTATCCAGAAAGAACTTGTTTTTGAATAATTTGCAATAATTTTGTTTTGCCTTCCTGTCACTCCATTATTGAAGCCATGGTCATTATTCTTTATATCAATTTATATAATTTATTACTTCTATAATTCTAGTCTTTTCACTCTTTTAGTCATTTCTGATTTGCTTCCTCTGTGACCATGATCCTCTGTAATTGTTCTTTCTCCTTTCAGTATTGGGGCTGCTTTTGTCTCTTCTAACCTAAATATTAATCTATTTCCTCTCTTTGTCTGTCATCAAAAAGTTTTACTTCCAGGTAAGAGAAATAGTGTAGTGAGCTAGGTGTTTGCCTTGCAAGTGGCCAAAAAGATAACCCAAACATTTACCCAGAACTATCAAGAGTAATCTCTGCAGGCAGAAGACAAAGTACAGTGAGTAAGGCACTTGTTTTGTATGTGACTGTCTTGAACTCTATTAGACCCCAAGTTCTTCCAGGAGTGATCCCTGAGTTTATAATCAGGAAGAAGTAAGCCCTTAGCACAGCCCTTCCAAAACTTAACTTTCTTCTCGGAACTACATAGAAGACATATGAACAAGTATCAAGAGGATAAAAATTACACTCCATCCAGAAGAGCCACTATTACTAATAATGTAAGTTCCTTCTAGGCTTTGGCACAAGCAAATATAAATATGTAGATTCATGAGGAAATTAAAATAAATCCATGTGAATTTTTGTTATAATTAAAACATATCAGACATTTTCTATGGTCCCTGGAAGAAATCATTAATATTTAGAAATGGCTGTATTATTTTATTTGTTTTTCCCTTTTCTTCATTGTGGTTGAGGTGATTATGATGACTGTATGTCACACTACATGTAATGCTGCCCTCACACTGAGTTGTGATGCTTCTTAGGTGATTAATCTCAATGCTTATGGGAATCTCAATGCTTTACTCTGGTTGGCTCTCACAGGTGCTCACCAGGTATTACACTTTCTAACCAAGGTACTGCACATACTTTTCAAGTTCTGCTTACTAGAGATTGCATGCATGTTTGGTGCCAAATCTAATGGTGCACCAGTAATCACAGATACCAGAACTTCCAGGATTAGTGGTACTGCCAGGATGGTACTTAACCATTTGAGCTGGCACTAGGATTGAATTTGTAGCCATAAACTTAAAGGTAGGAATTCAAAGCTACTGGCTATACTATAGTCCCCATGACAGTATATTATTTTATTAGACTACCATGATTAATTCCATTTTTTTGCTATTATAGACAATCCTTCAATGACAATTCTTTCCTAAAACAACCTCAAAGAGGGCCAGAGAGATAGTGTAGCAGATATTGAGTTTGCCTTACAAATGGCAAGCCCCAATCAATCCCTGGGTTTGCTTATTCCCCCTAAAGTACCACCAAGAGTGATGCTTGAGGATAGTCTGGCACAAGCCCCAAGCATAGTTGTATATGGACTCGGACAAAACAAAAATGAACATAAAAAACTTTGAGTAATGTGTCTTTGACAGATCTGATTTTTTCCTAATATAGTATTCTTCAGAAGTAAAATATTGCTGAATTAAAGTATATGAACATTCTGTTCCTTCATTCATTCACCCATAAATAAAAGATTAATAACTATTTTTAGTCAAACTTCATTATAGAATTTTAGAAGTATAGCCATGAACAAGATGCAACACCCAGAGTATAATAATTGTACAATTGCACTTAGCATATTCAGTACTGAATTAAAGGGCAATTAAAATAGATATTCCCTTAAAATTTATATGTAGACAATTGTATTACTCAATACTCCATCCTGAAAGATATAATTATAGACTCTGCAGGTTACATACTTTCATTTATTTCACTAGTTTCTACTTGTTAAGTTGTTTACTTACTAGAAATTGGTTCTATTTGTTCACAGACTTATATCACATAATTTACAAGATCAAAATAGATATTATTTGAATATGAAACACTTTAAGACTTGATAAACAACTAAAAACATTTGCTGAGATTATATATATAAGGCTATGCAAAATAATGCCTCAAAAGATATTTTTGGTTTTTTCTGAAATTTGTTAAATTCTGTTTGGTCTGAAATTATTTAAAATTTTAATTTCCAAACTTCAATCTTAGATGATAACATTCTCACTACTAGTTAAATGGAAAATGGGTAGTAAAAAATACCCTCCTGTCGACTGATCTCAAAAGAAAAAAATCTTTGCACTACATAATAGCAGGCTGAATTAATATAAATACATATTTTCCAGTTTTTAATTTGTAGCTCTATGCCCTGAATAAGCTAAGAATTTCTTATATTAATGTCATCAAACAAATTATTCTTTAAAATAATATAAATACAAAATTATGCAGAATTGATTTTTGAAAGTCAAATTTATTCTTTAATACAAGTTCATAAATATTTTACCATAAATATGTAATATTCAGAATTATTGCTAACTTTACATCTAGCATTTACATATAGTATTGTATGTTTTTATAGCTATAAACTTATATACCATCTTTTGTAAATATTCTGCTAACATCTAAAAGTGAATGCAGGTTTCTTTTCATAGGGATATGTAAAGGATTCCAAACATTTAAAATATATAATATTTTTACTGTCAAATATTTTTATTCTGCTTTTTAGATTTTAATTTTATTTGTCAAGGTTTTAATTCTTGCATATCAACTCCATCATTTAGCATATTTATTCTATACATTTATTTGTATTTTTCATAATAAAACCAACAGATTTCAAAGGAACTAAAATTAATATCCTACATGAATCTTTTAAATCTATTTCCTATATTTTATTATTATTTGAATTTGTAAAAATAAAATATTATATGTTATACCTTATTTTCTTCACATTTGAGTCCTTCTTACACTTCAACATCACTCCTCACAATGATCACAATGAATGTTCTTTATTCATATTAACAACCCGTAAACTCTTGGTGCTATATTACATATACATACATGTATACATATACATATACATTCATATATATATATATATATATATATATATATATATATATATATATATTTTACCATCTCAATGTTATTATTTCAATGAGTCAAATTCCTAAGGAAGACAATATACTTATTATATAATTCCACTATTACTCCTTTAAATGTAATTTATTTTTAGATTTTGTTTTTGCTTTCTAGGATCATAGTATGCTGTATTCTGGGCTTACTATTGTCTCTGTGCTCAGGGACTACTCCTATCAGTACTCAGAGGACCATCTCTCTAGCTTTGGTTTTGATTTTTTTTGGTCACTTCACCCTCTGAAACATAATGTAATTCAATAATATATTAATTAATTTCTACATTTAATAACAATGAATCAGATATTTACTCTTAGGAAGACGTGTTCTAATTACTGCATACAAGATAGATGTAGTCCCTGCATCTTGGAGGTTGCATTCTAGTGGGGAAGAAAAATAGCAAACAAATTATACCAATAAAAAGGTAATTAGAATTTTAATGTGTTATGAAGAAGTGCAAAGTGCTACAAGAGCTTGTAATTGGGGTTCTTTGAGGAAATGATATTGGAGATGAGCAGTGAAGGGTTGAAAATAATTAACCAGTAGAGTAGGTAACATTTAAATAGGCTGTGTGGCTCGCAAAATTCTGAAAGAACTCTGTGCAGCTGCATCAGTCTTGTGTGAGCTTGGCCCCCAGCCAGAGCTATTTGAAGCAACAGAGAAACTACATCCAAGGTGATTCAATTCTCTGTAGTAGTGGAACATTTGGTACAGGGAGGGGGGCAAATTATTCAGTTCTCTGCATATGTTGCAGGAGTTTATGTCAGAGAAGCTTGGACATGACAGGAAAAAGACATAAAGCAGTATGAGGAGCATTTCATATTCTTATTCTCCATGACCTGAATTACTTCTTAATGCAGTTATATTAGGAACTAGCATTCTGATACTTCTGATAAGCCCCTCTCTTTCTAAAGCTTGTTTGATGTAAATTCCAACCCAAAACACGCTCATATTGTTAAAGCAGTTAAAGGAGAAGAAGTGTACTCTACACAAAGACAGCATATGTCAAGACTCAGAACTGACAAAAATTAAATGACACACTGAAAGAAGCTTTCATTCAAGATGAAAAGAAAAATTATTTGAGATGAGACTAGTAAGCATTTAGGGTCTGATGAGCCTCAAACAAGACATGTACATAGCCTAGAAACAATTTTCTCATTGGTCCTACTGGAAAAAAAGGGGGGAAGCAAACAAGTAAACAACGGCAATTTAGGGATTGAAAACGTCTTCTACCCTGACATTTTTGGTTCTGTCAGAAAACTTTTTTAAATACCTATTATGCCAGCCAGATGTGCAATATTGAATCCAGGAGTGGGAATGGAGCAACTGGGTAATGTATAAGGATTTCATATCAACAAAAACATTAGTTAAAAGATTTTTGTTTTATTACTAGAAGTAGTTTGATTCTTATAAAGATTGCATTGAATAGCTCCAGAGCCATGATTCTAACCTGGGTAAATCCCATTGCCTCTTCTCTTATGAATGACACACACTCAGAAATATCTGAATATAATTTTGGTTATTCCATGGGGGGGGTGTTGGATTTTAATGGGTTGAAATGGAAAATACTATTAAAATTCTAGAAGTGCACTGGAGAGTTTCCCACAGCAAAGAAGGCTCATCCCAAAGTACCAGTAGCACCAGGGTTCAGAAACTCTGCCAGAGAGGAAACATATAATTTCAAGAAGGAAAAATTTTCAATGATTAATACCTCCCTCTTGCTCGTTTGCTCAGATGTTAAAACTTGCCTGACTTTAGGGCACTGAAGCAAGAAATGTTTTGTTCTTTAGTAATCTACCTCCTAGTTTCAGAGATATAGGCCAGAAAGATGACTAGAGTAATGCTGTAATAATAATAATAATTGATAATCATATGGTACTATAGAACAATGAACTGATGTTTGCTGCCTAAAGAGGTAAGGAAGGATCAGTATCAGAAGAATATGAAGGAACTAGCTAAGTAAATTTGGCATAGATATGACGAAAAATGTTCAGGTAGAAGCCTTCTGAAAATGAAGATCTAGAGTTATGAAAGCAAATGGAATATTCATGGGGCTCAAATTCTTAGGCTCTCTGAAGCAGAACCTAGGAAGGACAAGACTAGATATGATACTGCCCTCTGAGGGGCAGTAAGTCTAAATTAAATCCAATATGGCAAGAAAATAGCATTGTGATTTATTGGTGTTTTGTGCTGTAGAAATCAGTGGCATTTTTAGGTTACTTCTGACTTAATATGCTTCAAGTCTCTCTCTTTATATATATATGTGTGTGTGTGTGTGTGTGTGTGTGTGTGTGTGTGTGTGTGTGTGTGTGTGTGTGTGTGTGCATGCCTGAAGTGCCACAGTTCTGTATTTCACTGTGTCTAGATATTAATAGCGTGATAGATCAGTGATAATGTTATTTGGCATGTTTCATAACCAGTCAGTTTGAGTGACACAAGGAATCAACTTCGTTTATTTTAAAACTTCTTACATTTACTTTGGTTATAAGACTGTAGATTAAACAACCACTGCATTGTTTCTTGAAAAGTCTTTTTTTAATTCTATGCCTATCAATTTGTAATGTACACCTTTAAGAAAAAAAGCTGACAATAAATTGCACATAGTATAGTTCTAGGAATAGAAACTTTACTTCTGGAACTTGTTGAGAGATGACAGATCAGCTCATGCCAGCAAAACTACTTAGAGAGCAAGACAGTATTGCAAAAGTTACCAGGGATTTGTCTGTTTCTAAAATGTCCAACAAAATCTTTTCTCTTCAATATCATCATTTGGGAAATTGTAGGGTTTTTTTTTCTTGAAAGTCCCTCTTTTTAAAATAAAATTTATTTTTCTAAACATTGTGGTTCACAAAAATATTAATGGTTAAGTTTTAGACATATGATGCTCAACACCAATTCCACAATCAGTGTCAACCTCCCTCCACCAATGGTCCCAAAGTTCATCAAATGCTAATAACCTTCCTCAGACTGTCAGCATAATAAGCCTGTATCTAAGATTAGTTCTTTTTTTTTTTTTTTTGGTTTTGGTTTTTTGGGGGCCACACCCGGTGATGCTCAGGGGATACTCCTGGCTATGTGCTCAGAAGTCGTTCCTGGCTTGGGGGACCATATGGGAAGCCGGGAGATCGAACCGTGGTCCTTCCAAGGCTAGCGCAGGAAAGGCAGGCACCTTACCTCTAGCGCCACCGCCCGGCCCCCTAAGATTAGTTCTTAAAGCTTGGGTTTTATGTTTTCATTGTTGTTGACTCTGTGGCTTGGATATTTAGTTCTGTCCTTTCTTAACCCCACCAATAAGTCCACTAGACCCCTGCCCCCATCATTTCACTTTTGTCTTTCTTATCCTCCAATCAATTTCTTTCCTTCTCTTAACTATACTCTGGGTCTGAGTGTTCTTGACAGCTTTCCTTCAAAACCATTGCATTTCTTCATGCAGTTATTCTAAATATCCTATATAAATGATATCATTCTACATTTATCTTTCTTTTTCTGGATTACTTCATTGAAGATAATATTTTCCAGTTTCATCCATGTTGCTGTCAATTACACAATTTCATTATTCCTTATAGCTCTGTTGTATTCCAAAAGTCCCTCTTTTTAATATTCAAGTTATCCAGTTCCATGAAAACATTATTATTTTTCATGACCAGACTTTTAGTAAAAAGTTAGAAAAAAAATTTTAGTGCAGGGTCTTTATTTAATCTTTTTACTAAGCATGTCATACAGAGTGAGAAACTGAGGATGAGGATGTTAAATACTTGAGAGACATTGAGACCACCAGTCAGAGCCAGAAGTTCTAGAAATCAAGACTAAACAAGATCTTGGGGGCAGGAGTTGGAGGGCATTTGCCTTGCACGAGGACAACTCGGAATGGACTCAGGTTCTATACCGGCATCTCATATGGTCCCCCAAGCCTGCTAGGAGAAATTTCTGAGCACACAGCCAGGAGTAACTCCTGAGCGTTACCAGATATGACCCCCCCAAAAAAAAAATACCAAAAAAGACGAAACAAGATCAGACTTTGACATGAAATAGCTAAGACCTAAGTTATTTGAGAGGTCATATTTTAGCACAAAGCCTCTTCAGTTTAACAAAAATTTAAAGATCACTTTATTAACACAGAAGAGTAATCACTGTTCATGTTTCTTATGAAACACAAAAAAATTCTAGTAAAAAGTCCAGAATCACAGTCTTCTATCAGAAATTGAGTTCCATTCTTAGTGGTTCCTGAGTACTGTATGGACAGAGGCAACCATAGTGAGAAAAAGCAAAAGCTGCATTTATGTCAAAGGCAATCAACCTTCATTTAAAATATAAATAAAAGTAAAATGGGTCTTATTTTCTTCAAAAAATGTATTTTAGAAGAACCTGTTTCAAACCAGTATATTGCTTAAAAATTGGATTTATTCAAAGAACAGTGATGCAACAGAAATTCAATAACCATAAAGAAAGATTCTATAGAAGGCTTCATCCTATGACCTGAGAAAATACCAAGATCTCTAGTTACAGAGGCCTGATTTTGTCATCCACAACTGAGCGCAGTTTCCTGGCATCATAAAAAGACCTAAGGGTGTAAAAATGAGCATGTATGGAGCCTGTAGTAATTCCCATGACAGTATGCTTCAAGGGTGGAGAAACCCTGTATCTCTTAGGCTAAGAGAATTTCCTTTCTAATTTCCCCAATATTTACTGTGCCTATGCGAAGAAGGAGGAAGAGGAGGAAGAAGAGGAAGAAGAAGAAGAAGAAGGAGGAGGAGGAGGAGGAGGAGGAGAACAAGAACAAGAAGAACAAGAATAAGAAAAAGAACAAGAAGAACAAGAACAGGAACAAGAACAAACACTTTTTTTAGTCGCTGGTTTCAGTTTTTTGGGTTTTTTTGTTGTTATTGTTTTAATTTTTTGTTTGTTTTTATTTTGGGTATTTTTTGTCTTTTTGTTATGTTTTTCTTTCTTTTTTCCTTTCTTCTTCTAAATTGATATTTATAACCTTTAGCCGGTCTTCTCCCAGTTTTATGTTTGTTTGTTTTCTTTCTTTTCTTTTTCTTTTTTCTTTTCAAACAGAACTACATAACTTGAATCATCTTTTCTGCCTCATAAATTGAAGGAAAAAAATGAATGGTACCAGGACCAAACGATCGTATAAACATTGAGTAGGAATAAAATAATGATCAGACTTAAACACTAAAGCCAAAGTCAATGACAACAGAATCAATACCTAATCTACAACAAGCTAGACACAAAGAAGACCAGTTATACTAGCAGTCCTGAGGTGGGGCAATGGAGGGGGATCTGGGAACAGGGGTGGAGGGAGGATAACACTGGTGGGAATGTCCCCGATTCAATGTCAATGTGTACCTTAAGTATTACTGTAAAAGAATTGTTATGCACTTTGGTCACAATAAAAATTATTAAAAAAAATAGGGGTCGGAGAGATAGCATGGAGGTAAGGTGTTTGCTTTCATGCAGAAGGACGGAGGTTCAAATCCCGGCATCCTATATGGTCCCCTGTGCCTGCCAGGGGCGATTTCTGAGCATACAGCCAGGAGTAATCCCTGAGCGCTGCTGGGTGTGACCCAAAAAACAAAAAACAAAAAACAAACAGAAAAAGGACTATAGAAACTTAAAACTTAAAAATGGTAACTTAGTATCCAACTTTGTCAAGAAAGTATAAAGTTGCCAAAATAAATACAGTCAGGATTTGAGCTCTTACTTGTCAAGAGAAATCCAGAAAACCTAGAAACCACTGCAGCCAATACAATAAATTCAAAGACACACATCTTATTTTTAAAGCATGTAATTGATATTTTTATTTCTAAATAACTAATATAGTATTACTTTATTAAAAAAGAATCACAAAAATTGTTTGAGTTTTCATATGCTTTCATAAGGAGGCTTTGTGTTTCTTGGTTCAAAGATATATTGGTTATAATTACAGTGAACAAAATCATTTTAAAGGAAGATAAAAAATAAAAGAATTACACTTAATACCAAATCATGACTGTTCTCAACAACCTACATGGGTTTACTAAGCACATAAATACAAAAGATACAAGGAGAAATATGATATACTTTTCCTAAAGTTATCCTACTGTATAGGATATAGTGCATTGGGAGGGGTGGACATATGTCAAATGGCTAAAGTTAAGAATAACTAAGTGCCTTTGTTTGAAAGACAGATGCTATTTCAGTAAAGGGAACTATTGGTAATTTTTCAATGAATTCTGTCGTTCATGAAGGTGTCAGATAAAGATCCTCTAAAATATCTGACGTTTTCAATTTCCAAACAGTGGTATATTCCATGCAATTGTGTGAAACAACTTTCAAAACAAACAGATAAACAAATATATAAACACAAAAACTAACGTTCAAATACATTCAAATATTTAATGTTTCAAAATGATGTGTGGAACATATCAACTAGCAAGTTTTGATAATATATAGAAAAGAGAGAATATATAGAAAAGAGCCATGCATAAAAGTCTGGGGGAAAGATAGTGCTTTAAAAGAAAACAATATAGAACATGCTTCCTTTGCATACAGCCAACCCAAGTCCAATGGCCAGCATCCCATATGGTCTCATGTGCACCTCTTGGGAATAATACCTGAATGCAGAGCCAAGAGTAAACCCTAAGTGTCACTGATAGGTGAAATAAAAGAAAATTAGCTAAAAGATGACAGGTTTTTTTTAACTTGTACTTTCTCATTCATTTGATAATTTTTTTCTTAGAACATCCCAATAAGATTCTCTGATATTTCCATTTCAAACTATTTTATAGTTATAGTTTGATCATATTTTCTTATGGTAAAGTATGGACCATATTTCCTTATATCTGTAAGGAAATACAAATACTTTGTCTTGTACTTACTGAGTAATCTATATCTCCAGTTTAAAGAGAAATTTAATCTAAGAGGTTTACAGAAAAATATTTTAGGACATTTTCAGAAAAATTGAAATCTGGTCAACATTTCACTATTTTGAACTGAATCATATATATGGATTCATTTGTCAAAATGGAAGGAAATTTTGCTTTTGATTGATACATTAGTATTAAAGAAACCAACTTTTTAAATTATTACAAATGGTTATTACTTCTTTGAGATAGTTATATTTCCAAGATTAAGGTCTTTATTATTTAGGTTTAAATGCATCATTTATATGAAAACTAGGTTTAAAGCTCATTATACCTAAGTTTTCATTGTGACCTAATTGAAAAGCAGAGTAAACAGAAATAATAATTTGCTTCTGTTAAAACTGTACTTCAATAAAATATCACAAAGCAGTTTCAGAGAAATTACAAATTGGCTAAAAATGCATAATGTATGAATATTTATTAACCATGTGAGAGTCTATTATGAGATCATACAAAATCAGTTGTTTGTGAAGATTACTGAGTGTTTTCTTATTCCTGAATGATAGACTGTTGTTTGCCTTGAAAACACTCCACAAAACAACCTCATGTGGTAGTATTAAAAAAAAAAGTACTGAGACTGAAGAAATAGTACAGAGAGTAGGGCATTTACAAGGCTTATTCAGATTCAATCCCTAACACCCCAAATGGTCCTACAAGCACTGGTAGTAGTAATTCCTGATTACAGAGACTGGAATATCCCACTAGCATCACCAGGTATGCCACCTCCTCCAAAAAGAAAAAATAAGGCTAAGAATCACATACTTAAGTACATGTTATAGCTCCATATTTACATAATACAAATATACTACCTAAAATTAAACAAAGAATATCATCATATTGAGTTCACGACCAATTAAAGAATTAAACCTAAATCATGTGGAATGAATCAGGGGGAAAAAACTGTATACTTGGTATGGTGGATGTGGGTTTCTAGGAAACAAGGTAAAAGTAGAGAACAAAAGTACTTCATAAGTATGAGAGGCAAATGATAAACTGAGAGTTTTAGAAAAATTCATTGAGTTGGCATTTTAAATCTCCTGTATTTGAAAAAGCAAGCTTCAGTCTAATCATCTGACAACAGATGTTATTGTCAACAAAAATATAAAAATCCCTTTGTTGTGACATGGGCCATTCAGTGAGACTAATAAATTATAAGACATTTAAATATATTACCCATAGTAGTTTTTTTTTGCCTTTGTTAAATGTGATAGAATTGTTTTAAATAAAGAAAAATATAGAAAGCATATGGAGGAAAATGTGTTGAAGGCATTGATTATTCCCAAATTCTACTTTCCCATATCTTAAGCTTAAAGCTTTTCTTTCTTTGTCTTTCAGGGCCAAGAAAATGACACAGAAACCTTAAAAATTGCATCAGAAAGAATTCTGGATTCATAATCAACTTCTGATTATGAAGAAGACCTGAATGTTTAGAACAGAAAGTTTCTCTATTAAGACTGACTATGAGAACTTTGATGAAAGTCACTTTAAATCTGACTTATAGTAAACCTCATAAAACAAATCATTTCTCAAGAAAATACCTCAATATTTAGAATAACTCCTATATTTTAAAGCACTCTAGTATATTTAAGGGCAGAAGCAAGTATAGGATAACTATACTATTATATCCACCCTTTTTTTTTACAAGCTATACATAAAGGAGACCTCTTAGATTAGCAGTCCATGGGGCAAAGGGGGAGGTATGGGATGCATGCTGGGAACAGGGGTGGTGGGAAGACAACACTGGTGATAGGAATGGCCCTAATTCATTGTCACTATGTATCTTAAATATTACTGTGAAAGACTTGTAATTCACTTTGATCACAATAAAAATTATTCTAAAAATTGGGCATTTTTAAAGCATAATTGATTTCTCAGCTTTAACTATTTTACTTGAGATTTCTTCATAACAAGACATAGGATTTCTTTGTAGAAGTATGCTGTGATGTAGTCCTCTTTTACTATAATATATATTAGGTCTTATAGACATTAGTTATATTGATAGTGATACTGGAACTTTATAAGCCTATTTTGGTATCACATGTGTAAAATTTCCCAAGGTATATTTTTAAAAATGGATGTATTCATCGTTTTGGTGACACACTTGGAAATGCTACAAAGTGACCTCTGGTGAAATTCCCAAGTGATCATATATTACTTATACTGGGATTTTGAACCAGGGTTGGCCACATGTAAAGCAAGTGACTTACCTCATCTACTGTGTTCCCATGAGTGGATTGTTTGTGACATATATGTATCTATTCAGCTTCATTCCCTTTGTCTACTTTCAGCTATATAATTAGAAATGAATAATATATATTTATTTACCTATATAAGTTATCTACAAGTATATATTTAATTTGGTCATGGAAAATCATAATAATGCATCTTACTAGCAATTTTTTCCTTTGAGACTTTTTTGTTTGTTAAAGCAAGAAGCAGTGATACGGCAGAAGTGTTAGAATAGTTTTTGAGGTCAAGGGCCTAGGTCTGATCTCTGACATGGCATGACCTCTGAGGATTACAGCATACATCTAAGGCTAGTATCTCTGGAGTCTCCCCTTTCTTTCCACTATCAGAGTGCTGCCTGATAAAAATTGTTGTGCAATAATTTTGTCTACATTAATAATAAAAAATCTATTTAATTATAAATGAAATATATTAAATGTTCTTCATAGTTTGCTTCTTAACCTGTTAATATAAATGGGAATTTCTGAAGTAAAGTATAATGAGACAACTAGTTCTATTGCCTGTCAATGCTGAGTTAGAAAAAATGAACACTTAAGTGGTTTAAAATAGGAAAATGGTTACCAAAGTATTAAAAGAAATGGAGGAGGAAGATGGGGATGGTAATACTACTACTCAGGCATTGGTAATTACTGAAAGTAATTAGAAGTGGAAAAGCAAAAAGGAAATCAGTGTTGCCTAGAGTTTCTGATTATACGTGCTGCTGAGCTTGCAGAAACACTTATGCTTTTTTAGAAGGCACTTTCCCTGCTATTAGGCGGGAAGCCTGGAACAAATTCACTCAAAACATGGCAAGAGCCTGGGAGGGGACTGAATGTTGTTAATATTGCTAGATTCTCTACTAAAGCTCACAAGTACTTGCACACACAGCACATAAACACACACATTATCCTTTCTTAGCTCTTTTGAAGTCAAAATTAGACCAAAAAAATTCTTCCTTCCTTCTTTCTCACCCTTCCTTTTTCCTTCTTTCTCTTCTCCCCCTCCCTCCCTCCCTCCCTCCCTCCCTCCCTCCCTCCCTCCCTCCCTTCCTTCCTTCCTTCCTTCCTTCCTTCCTTCCTTCCTTCCTTCCTTCCTTCCTTCCTTCCTTCCTTCCTTCCTTCCTTCCTCCCTCCCTCCCTTCCTTCCTCTAGTGCTTGTCACCAAGAAGCAGTCTCAAAGATAAAAATTCAATCTGAAAGCATGTATTGAGGAACTTTAAAAAGAAAGGGATAAAAATTGGTGAAATTTTAGGAAGGAAGGTCCAACTCTTGAGAAAGAAGAGGAAGAAAGGAAGATTGAAATGGAAGAGACTCATTCTTCAGCATAATGTTTAAAAAGTCTTTACCAGGTCATTTTGGAGCTCCTAAGGTAAACTGTACATAGTGAGAGTATCATAATGCGCAAAGGCTAGGAGGCCCTATTAATCTTGCCAAGCAGTCACCCACTCCAGCTCAGGAAAACCGTTCTTCAAGGAATTCCACAGTGTCATCTCAAATGGAACACTGATCAGCTATGCACTCTGCAATATGGATCCCTCTACTCTATAGTTTATGGATGTCCTGTGATTCTTAATACTGTTAATGATTGTTTCATATATTTGTTTACCAAACACCACACCTACGACAAGATTTCTCCACAAATGTCCCAAAGTTCTTAGGAAATGTAGCACATGTTTTTGTGACAGCAACACTTCCATAAACAGAAAGTAAAAAATAAATAAATAAAAGACAAATGATGTGGGAGTCTGGGAAATTCAGTATTAACTTCTGGCTTCAGTATCAGAAATATAAAAAGAAAAAAGTATGAAGTAATGTAACAAATTTTGCTAAAGGATTGTTTTTACATATCACATAACTACTTTATTCTCACACAGAAATATATAAAAAATCCAACAATAACACTGCAAATATTACATTACTAATTTATGGAAGCAATGTGTTAAATTGGAAAGTTATGATAAAGTTTGATTCAAAGTCTAATCTTTGAGTGCTAAGGAATAAGCAAAATAAACATTTAAATTATTTTTATTTCTTATTTAAATTACTCACTGTCTCTTCTCAATTCTGTTATGGAGTCACTTGAGTAATACAAAATACTTTTTCTTTTTTCTTTCTTTTTTCTATCTATAATAGCCTGCACAAACCCAAGTGAGCTCAGAGAGCCACCTTCTCTTTTAGTTTTAAGTGGTTTTTTTTTTTTTCTTTGTTTGTCTTGTTGGTTTTTTTATTTTTGGGTGATAAAAAGTTAACATTGTCAGACTGGAGCTGTGGCACAAGGGGTAAGGCATCTGTCTGCCTTGCCCTTGCTAGCCTAGGACGGACCACAATTTGATCCCCCAGAGTCCCATATGGTTCCCCAAGCCAGGAGCGATTTCTGACTGCATAGCCAGGAGCAAGCCCTGAGCATTACTGGGTGTGGCAACAAAACAAAAGCAAACAAAACAAAACAAAAATCTAACATTGTTTTTAGTGCTTCTGTATCACTTCACAAACTAGCCCTTTTTACATCATTATGTGTCTTTACTAAGAAAATTCTTAAAGCTTAACCTCATTCATTCTATTTTTAGTTTATATACTTCTCAAACTAAATGCTTTTAAAACAGTGTTTACAAACTACAGAGGTAGGGGCTGCAACTAGAAGACTCCACATGCCAGTTCTTCTGTTTCTCTTCAGCTGGTATGATGGGGGCTCTGGGCAGGACAGCTAGCCATAGGCCCCCTGGGCTAACCACTTAGTCCAGGGGACAGAAATCCCCCCACACCAGACTGGTCTTCAGGGCCATGCCTGGTAAATCGGGCCCTGGGGGGAGGGTGGGGGAGAGAAATTCCTCCCCTATGCATACTGGACCCCATTTAGGAGTTCTTTTCTTACTAGTATTCATTTTCAACAACACCCAAAAATATTCTTAATTCTTGACTGTTTCTAGGAAAAAAATATGGAATTCCCTAGATTTGGAGGATAATATTCAAATAGGTCTCTAAAATCAGTGTATATGTAGATACGACTTCCTATACAGTGGTCCTTCTGACTGCCAAGCCTAATCCATAATCAATTCATCTATACAATGTATATAGCCCCTCTGATATATTTCCCCTCCCCCACACCAGAGCCCCTTCTACTCCCTCATTTCCCAATCCGGATTCATTATCTTCCCCTTAATTAATCTTCTTTACCCTCAGTTCTTTAACTTGTTAGGCTCTAAGACAGACCTCCTGCCCCAACAGATTCTTCCCTTTCGCACACCCTACAAAACTCATTATTACTCCTTAACTCTCTCACCCCCAGCCATTTGCCCTTTTTAACTTCAGTACTACACAGTCCTAATCACAGACCAAAGTCATGCATTGGATTTAACAACCCCCAACTATTTCAAAAGACATAAAATGGACACATAGGTCTTTTGAATATTTTATGTGTATTTTCTTTAACAGCTATAACTCTTTCTAAATATTCTTTTACCATGACGATTCTACCCACTTTTTATCTTGTCTTCTCTTTGTGAGCTGTTCAATAAGGAATTTTGGTGAAGAGTCCCTCAGTTTAATGTTTATGATTGAACCATGTCATAGGGATTGTTGGACTTGTTCTTATGATCCCCATATGCGCTGATAATGCCATGTGGCATTGTTCCTTGTTTGTATAAGCACATTAAAATGGGAAAATACTATACATACAAATAAGTTCTTACCTAATAGAGATTGGAACACACAAATCTTGTAGTGCAATGGGACCTCACGCGCTGAACATTAATATAATGACCTGGCACCAGTCTTAGAAGAATGGGCATCCTCCATTCACCCCTGAACCAGGGAAGCTATCTACAAAACATCCAAGGTTTTTTATAACAACACCTGGAAGCAATCCTCTACCAGGGAAGATCCTACCACTGCTCTGACATAGACCTGCTCAAAAGAGACTTCCTTTAACACTAAGAAGACTTGACAACAACGGCCTGCTTACAGGACAGGGTTCTCTGCATTGCCCTTTAATTGTGAGGTGAAACGAGAGGACACTCTGCACCATCCTGACTGCAATGTAGGATATGCAGATTTCAGGATCTTTGATACAGAAACATGATATCAACAACAGAGATTGTGTGAAAAATAAAAGTGTATTGGCACTACAGACAATGACCTGGATTAGACAAACTAGTTTGCCTGGATCCTAGAGTTGGTCTTATGCCAGGAAACTTCAGGGGTAGGGTCTCCTTGTATTTAGGCCAAGGCTTTTCCTTTCCATGTCTCTCATATTTTGGTGGGCCTATGCAAACAATAATTGCCACTCTAACACCATTTTTAATGTGCTCTTTGACTCTAATCCTTAAAAAAAACAACCCACTTAAACTTTTGAGGTTAACTTAAACTAATATGTATGTGCATGGAAATGTAAAAAAAGTACTTTGCCTTCAATGTATAAGGAGTTACATAAGTTTTATGGCTTTAGATTGCTTTGTGTGCTGCTAAGAAATATTATGTACTACAATCTGGGGACTTGAGGGCAAAGTAATTGTACATGGGTTCTGTTTTATTTTTCTTAATGTTCTTTGGCTGAAAGTTCAAAGTTAAGATATCAGCAATGGGACTACTGAGAATTCTGTTTATGGGTTATTGTCCTTCCACTGTAACTTTACCTTGTCCTCTTTCTTTGCATCTTTGTTCTCATAATTAAAAAAAACAGTATTTATATATTTTATTCATTTTGAAAAAAAATTGTTTCTCTGCTTTTGGGTCTCCTCCAACACTTCTCAGGACTGAAATCTAAACTTATTCATGACAAAGCTTGAGGGACAATTTGAGTTGCTTGGGATTAAACTGAGTTGGATGTGTACAAGAAAATGCTTTACCCATTGTACTATAACACTGATCCCTTTGTTTATATATTTTAGAACATAAAATACCCTACTCTATTAGGGAGTATTTGGAAAAGAAGCAAAAATATAAAGGATCAACTTCAAAGTACTTAGTATATATACTAAATATATACTGCTACTAACTCTAAAATATATTGGCATAATAATAAAAATATTTTGTTGTGGGTTTGTTTTCTCCTTGTTATATTGTGAGCCTTCTTCTATGTTTCTTATATCAGTTTATTTAACCATACTGTACTGATTAAATAAATTAGTTGTTTTTTCTATTTATTTGTTTATTTATTTTTTTGGTTTTGGGGTCACACCTGGCAGCGCTCAGGGGTCACTCCTGGCTCCATGCTCAGAAATCGCTCCTGGCAGGCTTGGGGGACCATATGGGATGCCAGAATTCGAACCACCAACCTTCTGCATGAAAGGCAAACGCCTTACCTCCATGGTATCTCTCCGGCCCCTATTTTGTTTTGTTTTTTGTTTGTTTGTTTGTTTTTTTGGTTTTTGGGTCACACCCAGCGGTGCTCAGGGGTTACTCCTGACTGTCTGCTCAGAAATAGCTCCTGGCAGGCATGGAGGACCATATGGGACACCGGGATTCGAACCAACCACCTTTGGTCCTGGATCAACTGCTTGCAAGGCAAATGCCGCTGTGCTATCTCTCCAGGTCTGTTGTTGTTGTTGTTAGCAAAAAAATTCTTGTTTATCCTCATACCAGTTTATGAATATATATTTTGCTAATAGCTTAAATTTTATATTATGTTTTATAACTATATTTCTTTTGTGTTGTTGTTGTTTTTGGGTTACACACAGCAGTGCTCAGGAGTTATTCCTGGCTCCATGGTCCTGGCAGGCATGGGGGTCCATATGGAATGCCGGGATTTGAACCAATGTCCTTCTGTATAAAAGGCAAACGCCTTACCTCCATGCTATCTCTCCAGCCCTGTAACTATATTTCAATAATAAATACATTTATTTTAGAAAATTCAGAAAATATAAATATTCATAAAATTAAAACAATCTAACATTTTGTATAACTTTCTTTTATTAATGTTTTTGCATGTTGATATATAAATTTTAATAATCTAGTCAACTTGAAAACATTTAAGTTTATATTCCCTTCAGTAGGAATCAGATTGCATTTATTTTTGTACTCATCTCAACAATAAGATTATAATCTATTAATCTTAATTTCATTGTTTCAATTTTTAGGCTTTAACTACTAAAATAAAAATAAACTAAAGATAAGCATTGTAATGCTATTGACCTCAGTATTTCTTTTTAATTACCTTCTATGTGTTTTATATATATTTATTGTACTGTATTTTATGATTCTTGATATATTTTACTAAAAGTCAAATTATTAATATATAATATGTAAGAGCATTAACTGTAAATCTTATCTTGTCTGAAATTTAATACAGGCTTGTCTATTCCATAGGTTTTTGTTGTTGTTGAGGACACTAAGGAAGGGTAGCATTTGAATATTTATTTTTAGTTTTTATTTAAAGTGTTGTGATTTACAAAGTTAATCATAGTTGAGTTTTAGAAATTCAATGTTGCAGGATCATTCCCAGCACCAGTGCCAGCATCCCTCAACAAATGTTCTCAGAGTCCATCCAAAGTCACCCCTACCCAACCTGACAGCATAACAGGCCCTTTTGAAATTTTGGTTATTAAAATTTGGGCCTCATTATTTCATTGTTTTTGACTCTGGCATGGAAATTTAGTTTTGTATTTTCTTAATATCACCAATGCACCTGAAACATCTTGGCCTCTGTCCTCCATACTTTCCTATTTGCCTTTCTCCTTCTCCACTCAATTTCTTTCCTTTTCTTTACTATACTCTGGAACATAAAGTTTTCTTGACAACCATTATATAAACAGTTGCATTTCTTCTTGCAGTTATTCTAAATACCACATAGAAGTGTTATAATTTTGTATTTATCCTTCTGGCTTACTTCATTAACATATCTTACAGTTTTATCCATTTTGCAGTAAACTGCAAAATTAATCTTTACATCTATGTAAAGTGAATTATTCTTTACATCTATGTAGTATTCCATTGTGTATATATTCCACATATTCATAATTTGTTTGTTGTTGTACATCTAGGTTGCTTCCAACCCTTAGATAGAGTATTGAGGGCTGTGATGAATAGTGGAGTGCATACATCCTTTTAGATGAATGTTTTTCTGTCCTGGGGATAGATACCTCAAAGCAGAACTGCTGGATCATATGACAGTTTTATTCTAAGTTTACTGAAAACTCTTCATAGTGTTTTCTATAGTAGTTAGACCAGGCAGCATTCCATCAGCAGTAAAAGAGAATTACTTTTTCACCACATTTCTGCCAACACAAATTGTTCCCAAGTAGTTTTAATATGTGCAATCCTTATTGATGTATTATATATCATTTTTGTCTTGATTTGTATTTCATGGACCTTATAAAAAGAGATGACAAGAATTTTTTAATTCTTAAAAAAAATTTAATGCCTGTTGGCAATCTGTTAGTTTTACTCTGAGATGTTTCTGATAATTTCCTCCTCCCATTTTAATGGAGTTTTTAGGCTTTGTGGGATTAACATTTGTGAGTACTTGATATATCTTATAAATCAATCCTTTATCTGATATATTGAATGAACATATTTTTCTCAGCTGTCTTTTAGTTTTACCCCATGTTTCTGTTGCCATACAGAATTTTTTTAGTTTCATGTAGTCCCATTTCTTATATAGATTTTACCATTGGCATCCTATTGTTGAATAATCCTTTGAGGTCTAAATCCTGGAAAGTTCTGTATATATTTTCTTTCATGTACTTTATGGATTCATGTCTGATCTCAATATCTTTGATCTACTTTGAATGGATTTATGCATAAGGTATGAGATATGGATCAATTTTTAATTTCTTATATGAGGTTATCTAATTTTCCTAATGCCATTTTTGAAAAGGCTGTCTTTATTCCATTTCATGCTCCTTTGGGGTTTTGTGGTTGAATATTATATTCTGAACCATTTATTTGCAAGTCTGTCTTTGTTCCAATACCATGCTGTTTTGATTACTATGACTTTATATTATAGCTTCAAGTTAGGTAATGAGAAGCCTCCCAGTTTCTTGTTTTTAAGTATGGTTTTGTCTTTCTTGGGTCTTTATGGTTCTACACAAACTTCATAATTGACTCTTCTAAGTCCTTTAAGAATGTTTTCTGAATTTGTATAGAAATTGCATTGAATATACTTGTCTGATCATTTGTTAGTCTCTTACTAAGTTTCTTTTAAGAGAAAAAATTCTCTGCCTGGATAACTTCTTTTAAATGACTTTTGATATTGTTATTACATGATACAACAAGGCTTATTGACTAGAAAATGTGCTCACTTTGTGGTCATGCTATTCTTAGGGTGCACTGACCTGGGGTGAAAAAGCTCTTCTGAATCAAAGAGGACCTTGCTGACAGTTGGTCTGTCTATCTGCCTGTTTCTGTTCATGGAACTGTGTAGCTGGTTGGAGCCCAGATGGGGTTGCTGAAAGACTTTTCCCTTTGTCCTAGTGCTTCTCTTTACCTTAGGTGAAATCACGCAGGTTGAAAATGGCTCTTTTGAGTCAAAAAAGACCTCTGATAATATGTTTCCCTCTGTTTATTAAAATTCAATATTATATTTATATATTATTTATATTATTTCACTCAGCATAATAGATTCCATGTACATCCATGTATAGGAAAATGCCATGACTTCATCTCTCCTGACGGCTACATAATATTCCATTGTGTATATGTACCACAGTTTCATTAGCCATTCATCTGTTGAAGGGCATTTTGTTTGTTTCCAGAGTCTGGCTACTGTAAATAGCACTGCAATGAATATTGGTGTGAGGAAGACATTTTTGTATAGTGTTTTTGTGTTCCTAGGGTATATTCCTAGGAGTGGTATAGCTGGATCATATGTGAGCTCAATTTTAATCTTTTGAAGAATCTCCATATTGTTTTCCATAAAGGCTGGCCTGGATGGCATTCCCACCAGCAGTGAATGAGATCTCCTTTCTCTCTACATCCCCGCAAACATTTATTGTTCTTGTTCTTTATGATGTGTGCCTGTCTCTGTGGTGTAAGTTTGTACCTCATTGTTGCTTTGATTTGCATCTCCCTGATGATTAATGATGTGGACCATTTTTCATGAGTATTTTGGCCATTTGTATTTCTTCTTTGAGGAGTTGTCTATTAATTTCTTCCCATTTTTCGATGGGGTTAGATTTTTTTTTTCATTCTGATTGGTTTTTTAAGTTTCTCTTTCATTGTGAGTTTTGTTAATGGTTTATCGATCCTGTTTATTTTTTTCAAAGAATCAACTCTTGCTTTCATTGATCTTTTGATTATTTTTTTCTAGTCCATTAATTTCTGTTCTATGTTTTATTATTTTCCTCTGCTTGTCTATTTTAGGTTCATTTTGTTGGTAATTTTCCAATTTTTAATCTGTGCTAGTAAATTATTTATGTAGGTCCTTTCTTCTTTACTAATATATGCTCTCAAAGTTATACATTTTGCTCTTAAAACTGACTTTTTCTGTGTCCTACAAATTCTGATAATTCGTATCTTCATTATCATTTCTTTCTAGAATCTTTTAATTTCCTATTTGATTTCTTCTCTGTTCTATTGATTGTTCAATAGCAAACTGTTTAATTTCCAGCTGTTAAAGTTATTTCTCCATGTATGTTTACAATTCACTTCTATATTTAGTCCATAATGATCCGGAGTTATAGAGCAGGTTGTGATCTTTCTTGGATAATATCCATAGTGCATTGGAGAATAATGTGTATCCAGTTCTCTGGGTAGTAAAACCATATATATATATACATATATACATATATACAGTACATGTATATATATAAATAGCTATTCTTTCTCATTTATTCCTTAAAAGCCACTATATACTTATACTTGTTAAGTTTTAGTCTGCTTGATCAATCCAGAGTTGCCAGGGTGGTCTTGAAATCTCTCGCTACTATTGTGTTGCTATTAATGGCTTTCTTCAAGTCTACTAGCTATCATTTTAAGTATTTTGCTGGCACCTCATTAGTGCATATATAGTAAGTAGTATGATTTCTTTCTGATGTATATATCCCTTTATTATTAAGAAATGACCTTCTTTGTCTTATAACCCTTTAAGTCTAATGTCTGTGTTGTCTAATATTATTATGGCTTCTCCGGCACTTTTTTTTAATGATTACCATTATTATTTTATTTTTAATTTTTTTAATATAATTTTTATTTTGATCATAGTGTCTTACATATTGTTGACAATAACATTTTAGGTACATATTTACATAAAATCAGGGGGGATTCCCATCACCAAATTGTTCTCCAACACTTTTAAGGGAGTTGTTTGCTTGAATGATTGTCCTCCAGTCTTTGACTTTGAATCTGTGTTTGCTCCAACTGTTCATATCTGTTTCTTGCAAGCAGCAAAATATTGGATTCAAATTTCTGATCAATTTTTCAAGTCTGTGTCTCTAAATTGGTGCATTTAGTCCATTGACATTGAGAGAGATGCTTGTCATGGAATTTTATTTCATCTTTTTATAGGAGTTTGGTATATTTATTGAGTCTTCCCCTGCCTTAAAGTAAGCCCTTCAGTTATTCCTTTAAGGCTAGTTTTGATTCTGTAAGTTTCTGAGTTGTTTATCTGTTCAAGATCTGTATTCTTTCTACACACCTGAATAAAAGACTGGCTGGGTGAAACATTCATTTTATTTAGGGTTTTTGTTTTTTGGGTTTTTTGTTTGTTTGTTTGTTTTTACTGCATCCTACCACTGCCTTCTGGCCTAAATAGTTGCTTGTAATAAATCTCCTGTAAATTATAAAGATGCTTCTTTGTACATAATTTTTATTTTTAACCTTTCTGATTTCTGTATTCTATCTCTTCAATGGTTTCCATCATTGTGACTGAGATGTGCTTTGGGGTGCTTTCTTAGGATTTCTTTGGGCTTGTACTCTTAGAGCATCCAGGATGTGTGAGCATACAGTCTTCAGTTCTAGGAACTTCTCAGCAATGATGTTTATTTTTCATGGGGTTTTCTTGCTCCTTCTCTGATAGATCAATGATTCTTGCTGTTTCTACTGAATTTATCCCAGTAAATTTTGCTCATATTTTGATGATTTTTTCCCATCGTCTGTATATTTTAAGGCTCTTTCCAATAACATCAGTTTTGGGGGGATGTCATGCAGCTCATCTTACAGCTTACTGATACTGACCCCATCTTGAACTTTTATTACCATATATATTATTTACCTGCCTATAATATAAACATATTTATACATGTATACACATATTTGTATGTTGTATGATTTATAGCTTGTCTTTTTGAGAGCAAGAGTTTTTATTCCCACAAACTAATTTGTACTCACTTGGAAGATGATTTCACTATCTCATAAATATAGGTCCTTTTCTTTAATGATATGTGACAGTATCATTCTCTTTATGCTTTAACCATCATTTAAGATACTAGTAACATTACATTATAACAAGACTTAAAAAGAAGTAGAGAAACAGGTGTAACCCACTACATCAATAACTGATACCTTAATAAATTTATGATTCAATAGTTGAGGGAAAGTTTTTCTCATATATTTTTATTACATTTTATCCATAATTTTTTCTTGAGTATAATAAAATAAAGATGGTGTTTTACTGAAGTAGTTATTTTGTGTTCAGTCATATCAGAATTTTAATGTTAATCCTATAAACACCACTTTTATCAAGTCACCAAATCGTTCTGTTTTATACTTTTCACAGAAATACAAGATATCATGTCACAATATAATGCAAACTTTCTTGAATAAATTGTTTATAAATTTATTATGACTATGGAGGATTGCACTTGTAGGATAAAAGAACTGGAGAATAATTTGAAATGATGTTGATACTTATATGGTCAGAATAGAAAAAAATAAAAAAATTGAAATAGCAAAATTTAAGAATTCAGTTGAATGTCATTGGGTGGAACATATTACTTCTAAAATTTGCTTCTTTTTAAAATAGGAATACTAGATGTACATTTTCCCATACTAGAATAGTGTAGAGATAAGAAATGATAATATAAAATTTTTTCTTTAAAGTGGTATAAAATAGAATTATAGTTACTACGATTTAAAATTTGCATTTTACTGAAGATTTTTAAAAATGTTTTAATACGAAAAAACCGGCTATCCTTTGCAAAAGCAGGCTCCCTGTGGGTGACACCAGGCGGGGAAAATCCGCGAAAGTACACCGGCCCAGTGGGGCTCAGCTGTGAAAGACTGTGAGTGTGACCTGTCTATGTCTATCTACTGTCCTCTTGCGTGAAACTCTTGCGAGTGGGGCAAAAAGAGCCTCCAGAAACCTCACTCGCCCAGACGCCATTTTCAGGGAGGGACTTCAGAGCATAAAAACCGGCTATCCTTTGCAAAAGCAGGCTCCCTGTGTGTGACACCAGGCGGGGAAAATCCGCGAAAGTACACCGGCCCAGTGGGGCTCAGCTGTGAAAGACTGTGAGTGTGACCTGTCTATGTCTGTCTACTGTCCTCTTGCGTGAAACTCTTGCGAGTGGGGCAAAAAGAGCCTCCAGAAACCTCGCTCGCCCAGACGCCATTTTCAGGGAGGGACTTCAGAGCATAAAAACCGGCTATCCTTTGCAAAAGCAGGCTCCCTGTGTGTGACACCAGGCGGGGAAAATCCGCGAAAGTACACCGGCCCAGTGGGGCTCAGCTGTGAAAGACTGTGAGTGTGACCTGTCTATGTCTGTCTACTGTCCTCTTGCGTGAAACTCTTGCGAGTGGGGCAAAAAGAGCCTCCAGAAACCTCGCTCGCCCAGACGCCATTTTCAGGGAGGGACTTCAGAGCATAAAAACCGGCTATCCTTTGCAAAAGCAGGCTCCCTGTGTGTGACACCAGGCGGGGAAAATCCGCGAAAGTACACCGGCCCAGTGGGGCTCAGCTGTGAAAGACTGTGAGTGTGACCTGTCTATGTCTGTCTACTGTCCTCTTGCGTGAAACTCTTGCGAGTGGGGCAAAAAGAGCCTCCAGAAACCTCGCTCGCCCAGACGCCATTTTCAGGGAGGGACTTCAGAGCATAAAAACCGGCTATCCTTTGCAAAAGCTGGCTCCCTGTGTGTGACACCAGGCGGGGAAAATCCGCGAAAGTACACCGGCCCAGTGGGGCTCAGCTGTGAAAGACTGTGAGTGTGACCTGTCTATGTCTGTCTACTGTCCTCTTGCGTGAAACTCTTGCGAGTGGGGCAAAAAGAGCCTCCAGAAACCTCGCTCGCCCAGACGCCATTTTCAGGGAGGGACTTCAGAGCATAAAAACCGGCTATCCTTTGCAAAAGCTGGCTCCCTGTGTGTGACACCAGGCGGGGAAAATCCGCGAAAGTACACCGGCCCAGTGGGGCTCAGCTGTGAAAGACTGTGAGTGTGACCTGTCTATGTCTGTCTACTGTCCTCTTGCGTGAAACTCTTGCGAGTGGGGCAAAAAGAGCCTCCCGAAACCTCGCTCGCCCAGACGCCATTTTCAGGGAGGGACTTCAGAGCATAAAAACCGGCTATCCTTTGCAAAAGCTGGCTCCCTGTGTGTGACACCAGGCGGGGAAAATCCGCGAAAGTACACCGGCCCAGTGGGGCTCAGCTGTGAAAGACTGTGAGTGTGACCTGTCTATGTCTGTCTACTGTCCTCTTGCGTGAAACTCTTGCGAGTGGGGCAAAAAGAGGCTCAGAGGAGCACGGCCGCTCCGCTTCGCTACGCGGCCGTGCACTCTTTCTAAGGAAAGAACTCCATTGCAACAAGAAGGAAAAATCACACTAAGAACGGCGCTATATCACAGAAGCAAACATTTCTCTCTGGACTGTCTTCTCTGTTACATGCTCGGGCCTAAGATTTGACCCAGTGTGAGGCTTCATCCACGGAGGACTCCCCTCCCTTAGAGGCAAGTCAGCCCATCCAGAAAGGGAGGAGCCAGAGGAGTGTGCTGCCTACATCATATAGACAATGAATACCACTACAACACGTAGAAAAACCCACAATACAAATGTGACAATGGGGAAACAGCGCAGGCCAGCATCAGACATAGAGAATGAAGATGACAATTCTGAGGACCAGATAATGACTGAACAACTAATCAACCTCTCAGATAAGGACTTTAGACTAGCAATATGGAAGGTGCTCAACAGACTCCAAGAAACCATGGATCGAGTTGAACAGAACACTAATAAGAACCAAGAAAATATGAAGGCAGAAATGACAAAACTCCAAACTGAAATAACATGTCAACTAACAGGCCTGAAAAACTCAGTAAACGAAGTGAATGACAAAATGGATAAGCTCTGGGACAGGGTATCAGAAGCTGAGAATAGACTTGGTGCTGTGGAAGATGAGATACATAACAATTCCATACAGCAGGAGAGATTGGACAAAAAACTTAAAGCAAATGAGCAGACAATGGAAAAATTAGTCAAAGAATGGGAAGAGACGAAAATAGAAGTCTATGATAAGATCAACAGAAACAACTTAAGAATCATTGGAGTCCCAGAGACCCAGGAAGAAAATTTCCAGGAAGAATCAATGGTCAAGAACATCATTAAAGAGAAACTTCCAGAGCTAAAGAATATATGTGATCAAATCCTGCATGCCCGAAGAGTACCAACCAAAAGAGACCCCAGAAAAACCACCCCAAGACACATCCTAGTCACAATGACAAATCCCACAGATAGAGACAGAATTCTGAAAACAGCAAGATCAAAAGGGGAAATCATGTTCAAGCAAGCTTCCCTGAGATTTACAGCAGACCTGTCACCAGAAACGCTCAATGCCAGAAAGCAGTGGTGGGATATTGTGACAAGACTGAATGAAATGAATGCTTCACCCAGAATACTATACCCAGCAAAACTCACTTTCCGGTTTGATGGAAGAATACATGGTTTCACAGACAAAAAACAGCTCAGAAACTTCACAGACACAAAACCAGTCTTAAGAGAAAAACTGAAAGACCTAATCTAAGACAAGACTACCCAAAAGACACACCAAATTTTGAAATAAAGATGGCGTTAAATCCCAGGACAATTCTTTCTCTCAATGTCAATGGACTAAATGCACCAGTTAAGAGACACAGAGTGGCTAAATGGATCAAAAAACTCAATCCAACCTTCTGCTGCCTACAAGAAACGCACCTGAATAGTCAGAACAAACATAGTCTCAAAATAAAAGGCTGGAGAAAAGTTATCCAAGCAAACAACACCCATAAAAAAGCTGGAGTGGCCATACTAATATCAGATAATGCAAACTTTATACTCAGGAAGGTTGTAAGGGACAAAGACGGACATTTTATATTAATCAAGGGGTACGTAGAGCAGGAAGAATTCACTCTCCTAAACATATATGCACCGAATGAGGGGCCAGCAAAATATTTAATACAACTGCTGACAAATCTGAAAAATAATATCAACAACAACACAATAATTGTGGGGGACCTAAACACGGCTTTGTCAACACTGGACAGGTCAACCAGACTGAAACCCAACAAGAATATACTAGACCTGAGGAGAGAAATGGAAGAAAGAGGCCTAGTGGATATATATAGGACACTCCATCCCCAGAAACCTGGATACACATTCTTCTCCAATGTACATGGGACATTCTCCAGGATAGACTACATGCTGGCACATAAAACATACCTCCATAAGATCAAGAGGATAGAAATTTTGCAGATTACCTTCGCTGACCACAAGGCTCTGAAATTATTTGTGAACTCCAAAGGGACTCAGAAGAAACACTTTAACACCTGGAAGTTAAACAGCCTCATGCTCAATAACCAGTGGGTCCGAGATGAAATCAAGGAGGAAATAAAAAGGTTCCTGGAAACAAATGACAATAAAGACACAAACTCTCAGAACTTATGGGACACAGCAAAAGCAGTACTGAGAGGAAAATTTATAGCTTTGCAAGCACACATCAGGAAGGAAGAAGGAGCTTACCTGAGTAGCTTAATGACACAGCTAATAGAACTAGAAAATGCTCAACAAAAGGACCCAAGAACAGGAAGACAGAAGGAAATAACAAAGCTGAGAGCAGAAATCAACGAAGTGGAAACTCAAAAAACAATCCGAAAGATCAACGAAAGCAGAAGTTGGTTCTTTGAAAAAATAAACAAGATTGATAGACCACTGGCAAACCTAACAAAGAAAGAGAGAGAGAGAAACTTGATAACTCGTATCAGGAATGAAAAAGGAGAGATCACTACTGATATGACAGAGATTCAAAGGGTAATCAGAAACTACTTTGAAAAACTCTACGCCACTAAAAATGAGAACCTGGAAGAAATGGATAAATTCTTGGACTCTTATAATCTTCCACGGTTGAAGGAAGAGGATGTAGCATATCTAAACACCCCCATCACCATTGATGAAATTAAAACAGTAATCAAATGTCTGCCGAAAAACAAAAGCCCAGGTCCAGATGGATTCACTAATGAATTCTATCAAACTTTCCAAGAGGAACTACTGCCAATCTTGGCAAGACTCTTTCATGAAATTGAACAAACAGAAACACTTCCAAATAGCTTTTATGAAGCCAACATCACCTTGATACCTAAACCAGATAGAGACGCTACCAAAAAAGAAAATTACAGACCAATATCACTGATGAATGCAGATGCAAAGATCCTCAACAAAATCCTGGCAAATAGGATTCAATGCCTCATTAAGAAGATCATCCACTACGATCAAGTAGGTTTCATCCCAGGAATGCAAGGCTGGTTTAACATCCGTAAATCTATCAACATAATACACAACATCAATAACAAGAAAAATAAAAACCACATGATCATATCAATAGATGCAGAGAAAGCATTTGATAAGGTCCAACACCCATTCTTGATCAAAACTCTCAGCAAGATGGGAATGGAGGGAACCTTTCTCAATATAGTGAAGGCCATCTACCACAAGCCAGTGGCAAATATTATCCTCAATGGAGAAAAACTGAAAGCCTTCCCTCTAAATTCTGGCACAAGACAAGGCTGTCCTCTCTCACCACTCCTATTCAACATAGCACTGGAAGTACTTGCTATAGCGATTAGGCAAGAAAAGGATATCAAGGGAATCCAGATAGGAAAGGAAGAAGTCAAGCTCTCACTGTTTGCAGATGACATGATACTCTACTTAGAAAACCCTAAAGACTCTATCAAAAAGCTTCTAGAAACAATAGACTCATATAGCAAGGTGGCAGGCTACAAAATTAACACACAAAAATCAATGGCCTTTCTATACACCAACAGTAATAAAGAAGAAATGGACATTAAGAAAACAACCCCATTCACAATAGTACCACACAAACTCAAATATCTTGGAATCAACTTGACTAAATATGTGAAGGACCTATACAAAGAAAACTATAAAACTCTGCTCCAAGAAATAAGAGAGGACACACGGAAATGGAAACACATACCCTGCTCATGGATTGGCAGGATTAACATCATCAAAATGGCAATACTCCCCAAGGCATTATACAGATTTAATGCCATCCCTCTAAAGATACCCATGACATTCTTCAAAGAAGTGGATCAGACACTTTTGAAATTCATTTGGAACAATAAACACCCTCGAATAGCTAAAGCAATCATTGGGAAAAAGAATATGGGAGGAATTACTTTTCCCAACTTTAAACTGTACTACAAAGCAACAGTTATCAAAACAGCATGGTATTGGAATAAGGATAGGTCCTCAGATCAGTGGAATAGGCTTGAATACTCAGAAAATGTTCCCCAGAGATACAACCATCTAATTTTTGATAAAGGAGCAGGAAATCCTAAATGGAGCAGGGAAAGCCTCTTCAACAAGTGGTGTTGGCACAATTGGATAGCCACTTGCAAAAAATTAAACTTAGACCCCCAGCTAACATCATGTACAAAGGTAAAATCCAAATGGATTAAAGACCTCGATATCAGCCCCAAAACCATAAGATATATAGAACAGCACATAGGCAAAACACTACAGGACATTACAGGCATCTTCAAGGAGGAAACTGCACTCTCCAAGCAAGTGAAAGCAGAGATTAACAGATGGGAATATATTAAGCTGAGAAGCTTCTGCACCTCAAAGGAAATAGTGCCCAGGATACAAGAGCCACCCACTGAGTGGGAGAAACTATTCACCCAATACCCATCAGATAAGGGGCTAATCTCCAAAATATACAAGGCACTGACAGAACTTTACAAGAAAAAAACATCTAACCCCATCAAAAAATGGGGAGAAGAAATGAACAGACACTTTGACAAAGAAGAAATACGCATGGCCAAAAGACACATGAAAAAATGTTCCACATCACTAATCATCAGGGAGATGCAAATCAAAACAACGATGAGATACCACCTCACACCCCAGAGAATGGCACACATCACAAAGAATGAGAATAAACAGTGTTGGCGGGGATGTGGAGAGAAAGGAACTCTTATCCACTGCTGGTGGGAATGCTGTCTAGTTCAACCTTTATGGAAAGCGATATGGAGATTCCTCCAAAAACTGGAAATCGAGCTCCCATACGATCCAGCTATACCACTCCTAGGAATATACCCTAGGAACACAAAAATACAATACAAAAACCCCTTCCTTACACCTATATTCATTGCAGCTCTATTTACCATAGCAAGACTCTGGAAACAACCAAGATGCCCTTCAACAGATGAATGGCTAAAGAAACTGTGGTACATATACACAATGGAATATTATGCAGCTGTCAGGAGAGATGAAGTCATGAAATTTTCCTATACATGGATGTACATGGAATCTATTATGCTGAGTGAAATAAGTCAGAGAGAGAGAGAAAAACGCAGAATGGTCTCACTCATCTATGGGTTTTAAGAAAAATGAAAGACACCCTTGTAATAATAATTTTCAGACACAAAAGAGAAAAGAGCTGGAAGTTCCAGCTCACCTCAGGAAGCTCACCACAAAGAGTGATGAGTTTAGTTAGAGAAATAACTACATTTTGAACTGTCCTAATATTGAGAATGTATGAGGGAAATGTAGAGCCTGTTTAGGGTACAGGCGGGGGTTGGGTGGGGAGGAGGGTGATTTGGGACTTGGGTGATGGGAATGTTGCACTGGTGATGGGTGGTGTTCCTTTTATGACTGAAACCCAAACACAATCATGTATGTAATCAAGGTGTTTAAATAAAAAAAAATTTAAAAAAAAAAATGTTTTAATACATTTTTGAGAAATAAAATTTAAGTGAAAAATCTAATAAAAATTTTCTTGCTTTTTAAAAATATGGTATAATGTACCTGGCTAGCATCCCCTAAACCCTTTTAATCCTACCCTTTCCTGTGACTGATTTTATTGTGAATAAAAGGTTTGCCCACATGCCTGCCTGTGATACTCACACACTTTAATGATGTTGTCTATCAGAGGTTGCACTTAAGGTTGTGGTACTCACACTCATGGTTGTGGCATTTGCTGAAGTTTACAGACCTTTTAGTTGCATTGCACGCACACAAGGATCACACTTAGTCAAGGTATACAAGTTATGGTTATTGGTGTTTGGTGGAAATCACTGTAGTACTTACACCTGGGTTTCAGGAACCATACTTAGTTGCCATTGCACTAATATTGCTTTAGTGATGGTGCTCACTGGAAGTTGCATCTCTTTTTGTGGTGTTTACATACATATAATTGGTAATCATTTGCAGACCTGGAGTGTCACATATAGTATGTATGGAATGCTGGGGACTTGAACTCAGAGCCAAATGCTTGCAAGTTTGTTAAGACCATTGCTCTAGGCCTTTCCTTCTTTGATCAGACATGAAATGCATATGCTTTTTTACAAATGTACATTTGTAGGAGTATTTTGAAGAAATTGAGTGTTACCAGCTAGTAAGAAAATGCCAAGCTGTTTTATAATGTTATTTTCGAGTTATTGCTAGTTCACTGGAAGGTTAATGTTGAAAAAAAAATCAATCAATTTAGTACAGATTTTATAATTTAAAACAAATTGCTTTGGAGTTATAAAGAAAAATGGAAATCAGCTACAGATAAAAATGACAACCCCACTAAAAGAGAATTCTGGAAAAATATGCTATTATGTCCATTTTAATGTGGTTGGGTTATTTATGCAGTTAATATAGCCCATGTATTTTTTCCCAACTATGCAAATGTCTTACTACAAGCCAGATGTTAAAGTAAAATATTATTATAGTTCTTATTCCATATTAAAGACATTCCCTAATAAAATCTAACCTTGTTCAGAAAAATTGTGGCAAGCACCTTTTGAGAGTACTAGTACTAGGTAGATATTTAGGTTAAAGATAGGTGTGATTATCTCTTTCAAAAATGTTTAATTTTTCTAAAATATATATTAAATATACTTTATAAATAAATATATCTTAAAATATTGGATAATGTTAATTTTAAAAGGCTATTCATATTGACAGGTGAGTAAATATTCACATTTCTAAACATGTTACACATAATGGCTCTTAAAGTATTAATATAAAATTCTTACAAAATTCTTTCTTTCAAAAAGTTTTGTTTCCTTGTTATTTATATATCATTCATTCAGCCAATATGAATTGAACATTCATTTTGTGCCAAGTGAACATCAAAATGAATTATATCATTGTGCTCTTGGAAACTCATCAACATAAAGAAAAGCACATTTGTGTAATAAATGTATGAACATAGGAGTATGAAATCTTACCTTTTCAAATATAGGAATAAAACCTGTGCATATGTACATAATAACAACAGACAAAATTATGTGTTACTGTTGAGAAAAGTTTTAATTACTTGGTTTAAAATAATCTAAATTTATAGGTAAGTTTATGAATTTATCAGACAAGGAGGGCCAGTAAAACTAGACTGCAGCTGATGTAGAATGGACAAGTAAAAGACTTATGTTTTTGTGGGAAAGGAAGTATAGGTAGTTGGAAAGCGTTTATGAATGAGAACTTTACATGGGGGAGTAAAATAGAAGGGCTACTTCTAGCTATGGTCACAAAAATTACTTCTTTGATAAAATACCATGGGGGTTGAGCTTTCATCTTTCTTCTGTAGTAATAACTTAGGTTTTGAAAAGGAATAACTTTCACAATTTTAGTTTAATATTTGTAGAAAGAAAAACACAATATAAAAATGCCTTCTGTACTTCTATGTTCAGCACAGCACTATTTAAAGTAGTCAGAATCTGGAAACAAACCAGGTAACGAACAGCAGATAAGTGAAGAAATTGTGAAACTTCTACACAATGAAATACTATGCAGCCACTAGGAAAAATGAAATAATCAAGTTTGATTATACAAAGATAGACATGGAGACTATTATGATGAGTGAAATGAGCCAGAGAGAGGGAAAGAGATAGATATAGAATAATCTCACTTATTTGTGGTATATAAGAAAAACATGAAATAATATGGTAATAATACCTAGCAACAATAGAGACAAAGGTTAGGAGACCCAGCCTGGAGTAGAACAGAAAAGCTTGCTACATAAAGCAGTGAGTGTAACTAGAGTAGCGAAGGGTCTACTAGGACAATGATAATTGGAACTGACTGCTCTGGACAAGAACTTGGTGCTGAAAGTGGAGAAACTAATAGGAAAGGCAGCCCTCCCTTAACAGTAGTGCAAACAAGTGTCAAAAAGGAGAGATAGAGATAGAGTCAGAGACAGAAAGCCAAAGACAGAGAGACAGACACAGAAACTGAGACAGAGGGGCAAATTGCCTGCCCTAGAGCAAATCAGGGGTGGAGGAGGAAGGAAATTGGAAGACATCAATGACAGCAAGGCTGCACTGGTGAAGGATGAGTTATACTATATAACTGAAACCCAACAATGAACAATTTTGTACCCACAGTGCTTAAATAAAACAATTAACAATAGTTACAGTAAATAGCTTCAGTTTTTTCAAATTTAATTTTGGAAGTAATGTTTCTTTACAAAACTATATATGTAGAAGTACATATTACCATCTCTTCAGTTACATACCATACTGCATATATTTCTAAACATCAGTGTCATTGCACTAAAATCAATTGGACCCCTCTTTCCAGGCCCTTTGTTCCTACTCTCTACCCTGTTGTACTCTGGTTCTGTTTTTAGAATGCAAGATAATTGTTTTTGTTTATTTGTGTCTCTGTAGTAGCTTTGGTTCCTTATAGTTCACATAAATTATCTGTAAGTTGCTTCCCTCTTTCTAATTTAATTCACTTTAAGTTCCACATCCAACTGTTAAAATGGGTAAGATTTTATCTTTTTTAATCTTTTAGTATTCCATTGTGTATATAATTACATCTTTATCTAATTATCTATTTATGGACACTTTTTGTTCTCATATGTAGGTTGTTGTAAAGAATTCTGAAATGAACATATGGGTGTACATTTTTGAAAATCAGTGCTTTCATATGTTTTTTATTTTTCTTTTTTTATGGTGCTTAAATAAAGATTTTTTTGCTTTCATATTTTTAATAGATATATTAAAGTAGAATGCTGAATCACAAGGTATTTTGATATGTTAAGGAGTTTCCATGCCATTATACAAAATGGCTCACCAATATTGTATTCTCACAAACAGTACATAGGGCTCTATTTTTCTCCATACTTTGCCAGTTCTTTTTTCCAAGTCCTTTTAATGTAGGTCATTTGCACAGGTATAAAGTGGCATCTTATGGTAATTTTGCTTTGTATTTCCTTAAAACAAATATGTTCACGTGTCTATTAATATATATATATATACATTCTTTGGATAATTGTCTATTAATCTTTTGATCAATCTTTTTGATGTTATTCCTTGTTATTCATATCCCTATTCAGTGCATGTTATGTCTTACCATTTACCAAAATGTCTTTACTTTATAAATTACATTTACTGCGCAAACTCTTATTAGTTTGATTTTGTACCTTTGTTGCTTTTTGCTTTTGTTTCCTTTGCCATTGGAGTTGTGATCCCAAAAGTATCTTTAAGGCTTATGTTGTGAAGTGTGCTGCTTGTGTTTGCTTGTAAATATGTTATGGTATGGTATTTGTATACTTATTTAGTCCATTTTGAATTAATTTTGTGTCTGATGTTAATGATAGTGTGGCATTTTGTTTAACGTGGTTGTCCAGTTTTACAAGTAGTTATTTCTGAGATAATCTTTCTTTTCTTCATTGTATACTCTGTTCTCTTTAATAGAAAGTTAGATCTTATGTAAAGATTTACTTTTGGGCTCTCGGCTCTATTTTATTGATTGGGTATCTGCTTTTATTCTAATACCATATTATTTTGATGATTTGTTTTATAGAATAGTTGAAGAACATGCTAATGCAGTTATACTTTCCTTTTGTCAGGATTTCTTTGAGTATTCAGGGTCCTTTATGCTTCTATACAAATGTTAGTGTTCTTTGTTTTATTTCCTTGAAAGATGCCATTGGAAATTTGAGAAGGACTAGACTAAATCTGCATTTTGCTTTAGGTTCGGTGGTCATTTAAGCAATGCTAATTCTTTCATCAGCATCCCATTACCATACCAAACTAATTTTTGATTTAATTAGTATGGTTTGTGATAAGTATTTACGTTAATGTTGACTCTTCTAATCTATAGTTACCGCATCTCTATAGTACCTAAGTGTCCAAGACCCTCCCAGAGACCTTCTCTTTTACCTCCTTGCCCCTTAATAGCACTCTCATTTCTATAATCCAGGACCAAGAGTTTTCTCATATGTCTTTCTACTCTGTATACCAGATATAAAGAGTTTATATTAGGATTTTTATTGTATTATTTTGTATTTATACAATTATTATATTGTATTGTAACAATGGTATTATATTGTACTTATAACAATACAATAGGTATAAAAGTATATAAGAATAGACTTTAAGCCTGAAACAAACATGCAAAAAATTAATGTTAATTTACCTATGTAGTGAAATAGATCAACATTTAAAATATTTATATTTATATATTTAATTTTTAGTTTTTATATTCAATTATTTTCCTTAAATAAAACCACCACCTTTAAAAATACTGATTCAACTTGTCTTCCATTTTACCCTCTTCCTTTCTTCTCAGGTATTCATATTCTTGTCAGTTATTCCCTGATTCATTATTTTACTGATACCTCTTCAATATCATATCCTTATATTGCACACATGGATGTAATAATGCAATGTTTGCTTTTTCCTTCTGACTTATTTTGTTTTACATAATTCTTTTGAGCCCCTTTAGTTTTCTATGAATGGCGAAATTTTAGTACTTAAAAATTAGCCGAATAGTATATCACTGTACAATGCACCACATTTTCTTCCATCATTGTCTATGGGTACTTTGATTTTACTTTCTAGCTGTTATTATTTAATTATTATTAAATTCTAGATTTAAAATTGATGTAGGGTAGGACTTCTAGTTCAATGGATAGGGTATTTGTCTTGCATGAAGCTGACTGGTGTTCTATACTTAACATTTGGCCCCCATATCCTGGCCAAAGCAATCCCTAAGTATATAGTCAAGAGTAAGCCAATCAGCACTGGTGGGTGTATCCAAAAATTGGAGTAGAGCATCTTGCTTTATTACTTCTGTATTCTTTGAACAGATATCATTTTGTGAATTATATGGTAGCTCCATTTTTAACTTGTTGAGGAAGTAAGTCCTATGTTTTACAAAATAGACCTTAAGCCTAAAACAAACATACAAAAACTAATGTTAATTTACCTATGTAGTTAAATATATCAACACTTTAAAATATTTATTTTTATATATTTTGCCAACATCACTTGTTGAAGAGGCTTTCCTAGCTCTACTTAATATTTTTAACCTTTATCAAAGATAAATTGCTCTTATCAAAATATTCGAGTCTATTCCATTGATTTGAGGGTCTCTCTTTATTCTAAAATCACTCTGTTCTAATGGCTACTGGTTTGAAGTTGGGTAATGTGATGCCTCCCGTCATCTTTTTTTCCCATGGATTACTTTAGCTATTTATGAAGGTTTATTTTCCATATTAATTTCAAAAAACTGAACAGAACTTCTTGAACCATAAAGACTTCCCTAGACCTTATCCTAAGACCTGTGCAAAATCAAGATCTCTAATTACAGACTGTCCTGGGTCAGCCTCCTGCAAGGCAAACACCCTACCACTGTGCTATTGTTCCAGCCCCCACAATTTGAATTCTTTTTTTTTTTTTTCCGGTTTTCGGCCACAGCCAGTGACACTCAGGGCTTGCTTCTGGCTATGCGCTCAGAAATCGCTCCTGGCTTGAGGAATCATATGGGACACTGGGGGATAAAAACACAGTCTGTCCTAGGCTAGTGTGGGCAAGGCAAATGCCTTACTGCTTGTGCCACTGCTCCGGCTCCCCCTTTTGAACTAATTTTTAAGTAAACATAATACACTGAAAATTTAATAAAATAAATAGTTTGTCATAACTGAAGACTAAGGCCAGTTTACATTTTAACATATTTTTTATCTTTTAAGACAATAATCTCACTATTTCACAAACAATGCTTGTGAAAACACTATGAATTATCTTTTAAACACTAGCAGTTAAAAACTATATTTCTTGAAGTTTTTTTTATATTATACACATGTACCTAACCAACACAGGAGAAATTAATAACATTCTATGTAAGTTGGATCTAATAATTTCAACAGTAACAAAACTGGAATTCTGAATGTAGCCTAACCCCCTTCACCCCAAAGCATCTAACCCAGTCAACTCTCTGATTGACTGGATATGATCATTCTGCTAATGTTTTGATTCTCAATAAATACTTCCCTTTCAGCTTTGGAAGAGTCTGTTACTTCATCTTTCAGTATTGTTTGCACGGACTTCTGTTTCTGCTTCAGCCTGGATCATACATACCATTTTACAACCCTTTCTTATTCAGACCTCAGTTCAATGGTCTCTTCTTTATAGGCATCTCTGATCTCCTTTATTTGATACATCATTATCCTGGAATTTTATTTTAATAGTACCAAACCTACTGTCACTGAATATTTGTCTAATTATCCATATTCATGTACAATCTCAATAGAATATAGGCCAGGTCTATTTTTCTCAAGTTTGTATCTTCAGGCCAATATTTAACAAACACTCAACATATTTTGTTTACCTGGTAGTTGGCTAAATAAATAAGTCATCAAGTATACCACTAAGCAAATAGGAACTACTAAACAAATTAAATGGCTGCACTGTTGACCAGACTTGGACCTAAAAATATCTTTATTATACAATTTGTCCTTAGGAAAAAGCCTAATCAATAAAAATTACAACTCATATTCATTACCTTATATTACATGGAGGATGTCATTCAGTCTTAGCTAATGAAATGAACTTCTTTTAGTTTAATTCTGATCTGTCGATTTTTTGGTTCACACTAACACAGATCCTTCTCAACTCAGATCTCCAATGATGATTATTTTATTTTTAGATTTAATTTGGGCACAGTGGATAGAAAAAGAATAGGTAGGAAAACATACCAGCCTTCTAAGATTAATGACTATATTTTTCTGTCTAGAAAGTGAAGTCCTATACTGAGTTGGTTCCTCTCTGATCCCCAATGTCTGAAGCTGTACCTAATGTAATTGCTTCCAAGGGGAAATACTATGTATACATCCTGACTGGATGTCACAATTCTATGAGTTAATCACCACCACCTCCCAAAATGCCTGGCTGGATGCAATTGTGAGAATTTGGGACCAAATCTCTGTGGCAATTTTGAAAGTAACTTTATTTATCTGTATATGAGATTTTTTGTTGTTCCCAAAGCTTGAATTTTATTAAAAAACGGAAACATTTTGATTTCAGATATTTCACTTTTCAAATCCAAGTGCTAGAGGTTTCATGAGTGTTTCAACATGTTCAAAAGAAAAAAAGTGGCTTTATTCTCCATTTGGTTGCTTTCGAGGTTATGATGTTACTCCACTGATTTCTTTCATTGTTTTATATTCTATACATTTGTCTATTCTATAATAACTAAACCTATTACCAACATTTCTTTTTTAAACTTTTTTTCTTTATTTAAACATCTTGATTACAAATATGATTGTGATTAGGTTTCAGTTATGTAAAGAACACCCCCCTTCACCAGTGCAATATTCCCACTACCAATGTCCCAAATCTCCCTCCATCCCATTCCACCCCCACCTGTACTCTAGACAGGCTTTCCAGTTCCCTCATTCATTCACATGGTTATGGTAGTTCTCAGTGTGGTTATTGTGGTGAGCTTCATGAAGTGAGCTGGAAGTTCCAGCCCTCCTCTCATTGTCTCTGAGGATTGTTGCAAAAATGACTTTTATTTTTCTTAAAACCCATAGATGAATGAGACTATTCTGTGTGTGTCTCTCTCCCTTTGACTTATTTCACTCAGCATGATAGACTCCATGTACATCCATGTATAGGAAAATTTCATGACTTCGTATCTCCTGATGGCTGCATAATATTCCATTGTGTATATGCACCACAGTTTCTTTAGCCATTCGTCTGTTGAAGGGCATCTTGGTTGTTTCCAGAGCCTGGCTATTGTGAATAGTGCTGCAATAAATATAGGTGTGAGGAAGGTATTTTTGTATTGTATTCTTGTGTTCCTAGGGTATATCCCTAGGAGTGGTATAGCTGGGTCGAATGGGAGCTCAATTTCCATTTTTGGAGGAATCTCCATATTGCTTTCCATAGAGGTTGGACTAGACAGCATTCCCACCAGCAGTGGATAAGAGTTCCTTTCTCTCCACATCCCCGCCAACACTGATTGTTCTCATTCTTTGTGATGTGTGCCAATCTCTGTGGTGTGAGATGGTATCTCATCGTTGTTTTGATTTGCATCTCCCTGATGATTAGTGATGAGGAGCATTTTTTCATGTGCCTTTTGGCCATTTGTATTTCTTTTTTATCGAAGTGTCTGTTCATTTCTTCTCCCCATTTTTTGATGGGATTAGATGTTTTTTTTCTTGTAAAGTTCTGTCAGTGCCCTATTATTTTGGATATTAGCCCCTTATCTGATGGGTATTGGATGAATAGTTTCTATATATACATATATACTTTTGTTCACATCCTCTTGCTATTTATCTCTAGGCATTATCTCTTGAAAATATTTGTATTTATAGCAGATTTATCTGGAACACTTTTCTCCAATGAGTTCCATGACTTGCTCCATTAGAGTTTTTTTCTTACTCTAAAGTCTTATTTTATTTATCTCATATTTTGTTTTCAGGCCACCCCCTGCAGCACTTGGGTAGACTATGCTCAGAAGTTCTGCCTTGTGTTGCTCATGGAACAGTGTGAAGCAGAATATTGCCTCTTACAGGCAATAGTGATTGGACTATCTGGAGCTATTGCTCTGGTCCAGAGGTACTATTTTAAAGCAAGTCTCTTTCTTTTGTATTTTCCCTTAGAACTTATACTATAAAGTAGTTGTTTTATTTATTTTTCTTCTGAGTACCTATCTTCCCACCACTCAGACAAAATGTACCATAAAAAGACACAAAAATTTGTGGTTATTTTATGTGCTGCTATATGCTCAGCCCTTGGTGCAAGGACTCAAAAAGAAGTAAAAATAAATTTCCTATCAGAATGATCAAATCCAACACATTGCTATAAAAACTACAAACAGACTGTGAGTCAAGGATTACTAGTCCCCAGAAAGAAGATGCTTTTATCAGGGTAAACAAGATTTTTCCCAACAGAAAGCCAAGGCTGCTGCCTGGACATTCTCAGAAGCCAGCAAGAAAAGAAAGAAGTTAAATATTAATGAAATTAAATAATCTTGTTGATAAAGAGAATGAGAGTAATGACTATATGTGGGGGCAAGGAGAACTATTTTAGGCTCTCATATGAGTCTCAGGGTCATTTATTTACATCTTTTTTTGTTTAGATTTTTACTTTGGGCCACACCAGATGATGCTCAGGAATTGCTCTTGGCTCTATACTCAGGAATCATTCTTGGAAGTTCTCATGGGACCATATTGGATGCTGAGGATCAAACCAAGGTCATCTGTGAACAAGGCAAGTGCCCTACCCACTGTACTCTCTGGCCATCCATGTCCATTTTAACTAAATTTAACTAAATTTTGCATGTATTGTTATTACCACAGAACTATGAGCATTATCCAGATCCCTAAAGTGTCAAGTATGAAGCTGTATTGAACATTAGCAACATCTCCCATAAGAGGAAAAGTGGTAGTCAAAGGAGACGGGAAACTAAAATGACCATGGAAAGGACAGATAGTAGGTATCAATAATATCATCAGCCAGATTGCACAGAATTAAGGTATTTTCTGTGCTTATGGAGAACACCAATTCATTCAGATGGTCCCTCAAGCACTGCCAGGAATAATCCCTGAGTACAGTTGGGAGTGGCCCCACACCAAAAAATAATTACAATGGCCTTGGATTTTGATTGCATTTGCAGGGCCCTCACATGTTTCTCTGCATGTATGTTTTCTAGAAAAATGTGACCACCCAGATTCTTTTGTTTTTCACGAATGAAGTATACTTAACTGGGAAGCAATGGATCTGAGGTATATGAACAGTTGACTCCAGTCAAATAAGGCTTTATTACAGGACCCTTTTAATCAGATGTACCTCACTTCTCTAGTCAGTTTGAATTTTATCAATTAATAATTATAGTTATTTCTTTGATGGAAATTACTACTCTGCTAAAGAAGAGGCAGTGAAGAAAGAATACTCATAAACCCTGGGTAATAGATTAACTGAAAGTGATCCGTACGTAGAAGAAGTTGAACATACTGCCTCCAAAAGCCACAAAATCTCTGTGGATCAATTTATGTTTTAAAACCTCCCCCATAGGATTACACAAGGTTGTTTTCTGTTGAAATTACATTTGTGCTTAGTTTTTAAACTCTTACTCTACTCTAATTGCCCTTGTATTTTTTTGCCTGAAAGCAATATGTCCAAAAAATCATATAAACAAAAATTCCTCACTTGCCTCTGCTTTTAGTGACCCTTATCTAAGTCACAGGACACACACCAATCATCCCAGGAAATATGCTCCCTAAACAGAAGGATTTTGTAATTCTTACAAACACCATTTCAATTAAAATCAACTTTCAAATTTTAAACAAATCACAAAACCTTGAACTAAAATATTCTGAGTGAGAGTCACAGAAGAAAAATACCTTAAAAAAGTAATTTAAATGCCATCAACTCAAACACAATATGACATATATACAAACAAGCATGTAAATAATACATAGATGAGAAAATGAAAAAACATGCATAAGCAAAAATGTATCAGAACCAAACCAATTTTCAAGGAAAAAACAGTATTATGTAAAATAAAACTCGAGAATAAAATTGAGCTTAGATCCAAGAAAATAGAGATCTCAGTAAATGTCACATAATACAGAGTTGAAAATAGAAAGTAAAAATGCAAATAAATCAATGAGAGTAATAAAACTAGCATATGCCCAGTCAGATTTCTAGTTTAGGAGAGACAATACAAAAAAAGTAATATTTTAGGAAACAATGCCTAATCTTAAGTCAGAACTCAAGAAGAATTTATCATTAAAAAGGAAGTCAATCAGATCCCAAATATTATAAGCAAAAATAAATATATCTTTTTTATAAATATATTATGTATGATAAGTAAACACAAGCATAAAACGGGTAACAAAGACAGGTTTTCCTAAATTGGAATCGTACTTCCAGTAGCTATAGCCAAAACACCTTAGAAAATTCATTTAACCTTTCTTGGCCACAGTTATTATCTATAACATAGGCTTAATAGTAAGAGCCCTGTGCTATCATTATGAATATTAAATTAGTAAATATGCATGGAACACTTAGAAGCATGTTACCAGGTTTTAAAAATTCATCTTTATTATTCTACTCTTATATATTCACAAGAAGTCCCCTGTATCAGGGACATATTTCTAATTATTTCACCTCAATAAAACAAATGAATAATTGTAGTAGATTCAGGTGATGTCAGATCCCAGGAATTCACAATCTCACCCATGTTGGCTTAGGGTGAGGCAGATGGGGGTGAACTGAATCAAACCTCCTGGACCACCTGCTGTAAGGGAGAGTAGTATTTAAACAATTATACAGCCAGTAGGATCTACCTGCGCACAGAAGACTGAACAAAGGAAAGCGAAGGTCCTTACTGGTCAGGTGAATGTGCAGGGTATCAGGTTTGCAGGCTTGACCTATGTGACTGGGGGAATGAAACTATGTGACTAGGGGGTCATGACCTATATGACTAGGGAAAGTGATTTATATGACCAGGGAAAGCACAAGAGGTGGGTTCCATTGTGATATGCCTGTTGTTTGTTTTAACAGGCGCTCATCTCCCTCTCCCCTAGCTGAAGAGGATGGCCTTGACCTACAGGGTATATTCCTTTCAGGAGTGAGGGCTTGCCCTGCTAGAGTGGCAATCTCAAATGAGTCCAAACCTGTCTCTAACGGGCCTGGCTAAAATAATCCTTACAATAAGCTTTACCTTTCATGTATGTCAAATCAGGGAACAATGGATTTTTTTCAATTTACATATAGGAGAGAAATAGCTATTCACCTCTCATTTTGAAAGAGAGGAAAATCTTTTGCTTTTTTGAGATGGGCTGGAAAGGATCTTACTCTAAGCTTTATGAACAAAGAGACATCTTTCCAAGAGCCTGATAGGTTAAAGTGTCTCAGTCTGGATTTCATAGCTAGAGAGTTGAGTGAGTGGCCCAATCTTTCTGGCACCTTGAGAGGTTGCAAGAGAAGCTAATCCAAGCTGTATCCATTTAATCCTCTTAAAAGATAAGGGGAATTTTATTATCCTTGTGAATAAAGCAATGAATCACAAATCTGATTTTCATGGTATGTGAAAAGTCTGCTTAATAGAAATCTTTTTAGGAGCACTGAGAAATTCAAGCAAGTTTCACTTTCTCCCAAGCATCTGGCATAAAAATGGATGCTAATATGAATAGAAATAAAATTAACTCAATAAAATCCTTATGGTAAATGAATTACCAAAAGATGTGAGAATGGCAAGAAGAAATGAGAAAGGCAGAAAGGTGGTCCTTCAAAAATTAATAAGTTTAACTATCAATTTGACTTTAGTGAGACTAACAAAGAGATACAAGATATATTATAAAGATAATTGGAAATGCACAATTTATTTGTTCTCCACTTTGAAAAACTATTTGGCATTACCTGGTAAGTTATAGGGTACAGAGAGATAGTACAAGGAGTAAGATGCTTGCCCTTGCATATGATCAACCCAGATTCAATCCCTGGAACACTGCTGGGAATGATCCCCAAGTGCAGAGCCAAGATTAAGTCCAAAACACTTTCAGCTGAGTAACACGAAGACAAAACAGAACAAAACAAACACCCTATAGCTATACATGCCCTCAGAACCAGCAATTTGGCTTCTAAGTCTACTCATCTGAGAAACATAGGCACCATGCAAAAGGGTAAATCTGTTCACAGAAGCATTGCTTAGTATAGCAAAGAATCATATAAAAGGTGTATGTATAAAAGGATAAATATGTAAATTGTGGTGGCACATGCATTCTCATCTGAAACAAAAGTAAAAAATTATGTCTATAATATGGACATAACCATCTTAATACACTATTAAGCACAGAAGCAAATTACACAAAACTATAAAATGTTGTATAAATGTATTAACCAAAATTAAGCTTTATGACATTTGTACATCTATAAATGCATGTAAATTATAAAGAAAGTAAATATAATCATGAAATTGAATGGTGATAAGCTTCAGGAAGGAGGCAAAGGTTTGAGATTTATGGCAGATTGCTTCAAGAATATTAGAGATGTACTTCTCAAATAAATGGAGAGTATAATGTCTTTATCTTATAAATATCTAAAATTTAAAAATACATTATACCTATTAATTAAAAGTAAAATATTTTTAATCAAAATGGGCATTTTGAATGGAATTATAAATCAAAGAAAGAAAGTAGGAGGGAGAAAATAAGGAATCTTTCCTTTAACCATCTAAAATATCAGTGGCAGAATGAAAAAGAGAGCAAAATAACACAAAGCTCTATTTTCGAGAAGGGTTTGGCAGTTTAAGTAGGCTTTCTGGCACAATATATAATCTTCTCTATTCAAATAATAATAATATAACATACGATCTGTATTTTTTGAGGGCCAGAGGTATTTCAATATGCTGAGCATTAGTAAACTTTGTATACAAGAGGCCCAGGTTTGATTCTGGCACTGCAGGGTTCTTCCACACAAAGCCATAAAGAATCCCCAAGCACCCAGAAGAAAGGAATCCCTGAGTACTTTTGGGGTGTGACCCCAATACAAATAAACAGAATTTTAAATATTTTTTATAAAAAAAATAAGGAGGAAGGACCAGAGAGATAGTACATCAGGTAAGATGCTTGCCTGTAATTGACCTGAGCACCATCCAGAGTGCTACCTGAGCACAGAGTCAAGAGCACACCCTGAACACTGGTGGAGATGTCCCTCAAAAACATATGCCAGCCAAAAAAGAATTAAAGAGGAAAACCTTAGTTTCAGAGTTGACATAGGCACAACTTGCACTCTTAAACAGTTTTTTTGTTTGTTTTTGTGGTTTTTTTGTTTTTTGTTTTTGGGCCACACCTGGCTGTATTCAGGGGTTACTCCTGGCTCTGTGCTCAGAAATCACTCCTGTAGGCTGGAGGGACCATATGGGATCCCAGGGACCAAACCTCAGTCCATCCCAGATAGGCAGCATGCAAGGCAAACGCCCTATCACTGTACTATCACTCCGGCCCCTCTTAAACATTCTTAAAGGAACACTCTTAAAAAGAAAACAGCAACCTGAATGAATATATTATTTTGTATGCTCATTTTTTAAATAATTGTGTATGTAATGATATAATATAATGTAATATTATATCTTATATTTTATAATTCTTATTGAGACCAATTTGAATTACAAATCTTTCACAGCTATATTTCAGGTACATATTGACAATGAATTAGGGCCATTCCCACCACCAATATTGACTTCCCTCTGCCAGAGTTCTTAGCATTTCTCCCATACCTCCACCTAGTCCCCTGGACTGTTAGTGTTAACAGGACCAGTTAGAGTATAGTTTGTTATAGTGTGAGTCTCTTTATTCTATTGTCGTTGACTTTGTTTTGGGTATTTAGGTTTGACCATTTTTTATTTCCACTCAATGTTCCTGAGATCGCTTGGCCCCTCGGTCCATCCAATGAGTATATTCTAAGAGAACACATATAATTGCCTTTTTTTTTTCAGAGAAAACTTTTCTATTATAACATTAGGGTGGCACCCAGTTATAATTTCTCATAATTTTCTAAGTTCTTTTTTTATAGATTCTGAGGGAAGTTGGGGGAGAGAAAGACTGTTTATCATTCTTTAATGAAGGTAGAGCAGGGCCTAGTACAAATCATTTGTAACCATTATAAAAAATACTTTATTATGAAATTCGCTTAATTGTTGCTAACTTAGAGGCCTGGAGAACTATGAGCTCCTCAATAACTTTTTAATTTCACACTAATGAAATCTGTTGTACCCAGGTTGCTTACCAGAAGTAGAATTGCTCGACTTGCATTCACCAAAACAAATAAAATGGTCTTCAACAGAATTTAAAGATAAAGATGCTTTTTTAGAACAAAGAAGCCTAATATATAAAATTATATATATTTATATTTATAAAACTGTATATATATAACTGACACACATGCATACACAAAAACAAGTGTTGAAAAAAGTATTATGAGATATGAAGACCACAAAATTCTTCTTTTCAAAAGTATGTTTCTTTTAGTTTTTAAGTACAGGGGAGATCTATCTTATGGGCATCACTACTCGGTGTTAATGTTTCATTTTCTGCTAATTAAATACATAAATGCAACGAATTGAGTTAAGAGAATTCAAGACAGTCTTAACTTCCTTTTTACTAGAAAGAAGAAAGTTCCTAGCCTCTAGATTTTACAGATGATTGAAAATTGGATTTAAAATAATTTTTAAAAGACAAACCTCAATTAACTTTCAGAGTCTGAATAGTTGGTTATAGCTGGAACAGTTGAGGAATAATTCTATTTAGTTCCTTTAGAGACATGTAATTCAATATTGTGAATTTTATACTTAGTGAATGTTATACTTAGTCAAGCTACATATACTTAGTCATGTCAACAATATACTGAGTCAAGATAATAGAAAGGGCATAATTTTGAACTGCAGTGTTTAACACATAGATATAAGACAAACAGTTCCACTTGGTTCTATGGCAGGATTGAGTCTGCTAAATTTAAGATTAGGAAGTATCCAAACACAGTCAAAGCAGTACTCTGACATGAAGGAATGATCTACAAAAGGTTCTAGATGAAATTTACATGCATAAATAATATTAATACAAATAATTAAAGATGTTTTCATAATAAGGATGACAGATCTGAATCTCTTCTGTATTATACGTTTTATAATCACTAACTCAAAATGGAAATTTGAGGGGAAAGTTGAACATTATTTACCAAAACTAACATTAATCCTGAAAATATTCAAATAATCATGCATCCCCTACAGTCTTAGATAATATTTATTTATTGTTGAGGTGATTGAAGTGTCCTACCAAATCAGAATAAAAGACCTAAGAAAATAATATGTTAGCCTCTATTAAAGAAAGAGAAAGAAAAGAAAATCTTACCTTTATGATGGTTTGCACTGAGGACTACTTTCCCCCACAAGGTTACAATAAATATTATTATTATAAGTTTTCCTTTCGTTGCTTTCTGTAAGTATCTCTTACTCATCCTGAAAATAAAAAAAGAAATCGTATGTGAAAAAATTGTGTTTCCATTATAACTGTGTTACTTTTAAAGTTTCCCATAACATGTAATACATTTAACTCCTAAAATTGTATTCCTTGCATTAAAATTCTATTCACGCTGTATAGAACAGTATAAAAGAACAGAAATAATAAGTTTTATTAACAACTTATCTAGATACAGTGCAATATAGAAAAAGTCAGCTTTAGTCAGTCTTATTTCACTTAACAATAGCCTAAATCAATTGGAAAATATTGCTATTTTCTTTATATAAAAATACAGGTTCAACTTATTCACAAAATCCAAGGACAATTGTTTGAATAATCTTTAAACACATAACTTATTTCACTTTTTCCTAAAGATTTCTTCTTCATTGCCAAGTAAAATTATCATGTAAACAGTTTAGAAATAATGTGTTATAAGAATTTCTGCAAAAAATAAAATCACTTCAAAATATTATCCTCAATATGTTTCTTCAAATCACCTAGTATAATAGTTTTCTTATTGTACAACATGACTACTGAAGACATAAATGTTTTAATATTGTTGAATCTGCTCTTGAGCTTTATCAGTAGTGAAAAATGGGAAAACAAAATGAAAATATCAATATTTCAAGTCAAGCTCACAACACTCAGGAAAAATGTTTTATTATAATGGCTACATATAGCAAAAGTTTGGCATTTTGTAGCACTTTATACAACATTTTTTAACTGTTATTCAGAATGAATATGGAATGTTGCTCCATCTCTGTTCAATTGTAGACACCATTTATATTTTTTCCTGCAATCACATTTTGTGATAGAGTAAAATTCAAAAGCCACCCTGTCTAAATTAAAAATTTTACATTAACTATACATTGCTAAATGGTAAACAAAACTCTTACAAAATATATTGCATCTGCATTTATTTATGAGGAAGATCAAGAGTATAGTATGTCTATTACCTTGTACCTACTTCATTAACCCCTACAATGAATTCCAGTTTTGTTTAACCTACAGACTCAACTCTAGTGCAAGTTCATGAGCTCACTTTCTGATCTAGCCTGATTTCTCGTCTTGAATCAGTTACCTATTTCCATCATATCTTTGTTTCTTACAAATATCAATTGGGGCCAGAACAATAAAATAAGATTAGTGCTTTGCCCAGCATGTGACTGACTAGTGTTCCAGTCCATATATTCCATATATCCCATGTGCACCAAAAGAAGTAATTCCTGAATATAGAAGTAGGAAAGATTAAAACCCTTAAACATTGCTGGATGTGGCCCCCAAACAAACACTTAAAAAAATACCCACTGAAATTATAAGTCCCCCAAACCAAATCTCTGGTAACAGTAATAATTGTAATACTTCAAAGAAGTCTCTTTTATGAGGATAAATGCATAGAAAATTATTTTAATATAGATTTATAATATTTCTTTGACTTTGTGAAGTGCTATGCACATATATGTTAAGGCAGTGTTGGATAATCAATAATATGAATGCATTCCAAATCAGATTTCTAGTTTTGAGATTATGTTACATAAAATTTTTAATATAAATTTTTAATTGAATTACCATGAGATATACAGTTTAAAAGGTGTACGTGATTGAGTATCAATCATACATTGCCCAGTACCCATCCCTTCACCAGTGCACATTTCCGACTATCAGGGCCCCCAATTTCCCTCCTGCCCTCCCCCCTGCTTGCCTTTCTGACATGTTTCTTCCATTCTCTCTGTGTCTGTCTCTGTCTATCTGCATGTCTGTTTTTGTCTCTCTATTTATGTGTATGTATATATATGTGTGTGTATATATAATATCTTTGTCTCTCTCTTCCATTTCCCTTTTAGACACTGAGGTTTCCAATATTGTTAGTAAAAACGTATCATGCATATCACCATATCTCCTTTCAAACCCAGTTCTTGTCCAGAGTGATCATTTTCAGCTATCATTCTAACAGTGGGACCTTCTCTGCTCTAACTGCAATCTCCCACTCTTTAAGGCAAGCTTTCCATCATGGACTGGACCTTGTTTCTATTGACTTTTGGATATTATTATTATACTATAACTTTATATCCCCAAATTAGTGCAATTATTCTATCTGTCCCTCTGATTTCACTCAGCATAATATTCCCAAATTTATTTATGTATATGCAAATTTAATGACTACATTTTTCCTAACAACTGTATTAGTTTTCCATTGTGTAGATGTACCACAGTTTCTTTTTCTACTTGTTGGTTCATTGGCACTTGTGTTATTTTCAGATTCTGACTATTGTGAATAGTGCTGCAATGAAAATAGGAGTGTTAAGTCATTTTCTGCTTAGTGCTTTTGGGCTTCTAGGTATTCCCAAGAGGGATATTGCTGGGTCATATTTCTTGGAAGCTATATTCCTTGGAAGTCATATTTCTGGAAGTGATATGGTAACAATAATAATTGTAATACAGATACTCCTCGCTTAACGACCAAGTTCCGTTTCAAAGACTTGGTTGTTAAGTGAATTGGTCGTTAAGTGAAGAACTGCATGTACTGTATACAGTAGCACATTCAGTATATGCATAGTACTTGACAATACAGTATTCTGAATAAGTAAAATAATCAGAAAGATCAAACTGAAAACTTCCACTTGTTTTAATTTGCATAGGTTGTATAATTTGCACACAGTACTGCAATGTATTACAGAACATAAAGTTAGTGAAGTAGGTACATTAAAGAACCAAAAGCCACAGTACTGTATTGTAGAGTGTACAAGATAGAAAAAGGATATTTAAAATAAAATAAAATAAAATAAAATAAAATAACGGTGAAGAGATGGTCGTAAGTGCGAGCGGTCGCTAAACAGGTAAACAGGTAGGTAGTTAAGCGAGGATTATCTGTACTCCAAAGAAGTATCTTTTATGAGGACAAATGTATAGAAACTCAATTTCTAGTTTTTGAGGAATGCTCATATTATACGAAAAGGATAGACCAGTCAACATTCCCACAAGCAGTTAATGAAAGACCCTTTCTTTCCATATCTGCAACAGCATTGGTTGTTGATATTCTTTTTTTGATGTGTTCTTTCTGTGGTATGAGATGATATCTCATTGCTGTTTTGATTTGCATCTTCCTGGTGATTAATGACATGAAGCATTAATGACATGTGCTTTTTAGCCACCTATATTTTTTTAGGAAATTCTCCATGACACTGACATGAAAGAGAACTTCAAGGATGAAACGCCATTGATAAACCAAGTAAAAACAAAGATAAACTAATAAGACTTTTTAAACTAAGAACCTTCTGTACCTCAAAGGAAAGAGTGACAGGGATAAAAAGACTGCCCAATGTTGGAGACAAACTCTTCACCTAATATCCATCTAATAAAGAGTATATATGTAAGCTAGATTGGTAGTGGTAGAACTTAACAAGAAAAAATCACCTAACCCCATCAAAAAAAAAATGGGGAGAAATTCATTCAGCCATTCCTGCTACACTCACCACCCACTACCACCATGTCACCAGTGGGCCAGGTCAGTCACTTTAACCACTAATCTCTACAGAGATGCCAAACCAACAAAAACCATCTCACAGCCTCATACTCAACCACATTACAACTCCAAATTTTTAATACTAGCATCCAATAGATATCAATTTAGATATCAATATGGATTTGAAACCTCCTGATGTTCAAAATAAAACAAATAACAGAAAGAGCAACTAACAACAAATATCTTAGTAAGCCTTTTGACAATGAAATAATGACCTCATTGTGAAAATACAATAATTTTCACAAATTTATTTTAAAAAATAGGAATGAATGAATACATTGCATTAAATTTGTTGTATGAACTAAATTTGTTGCAATAAAATATTCAGGGCTTTATGCCGATAAAATGTTTAATACAATGAGTTTTTTAAAATCTGAAAAAGATGAGTATGTTAGACAACTTTTTTATTTTGTTTTGTTTTGTTTTGGGGTCACACCCGGCAGCGCTCAGGGGTTACTCCTGGCAGGCTCGGGGGACCATAGGGGATGCCGGGATTCGAACCACCATCCTTCTGTATGAAAGGCAAACTCCCTACCTCCATGCTATCTTTCCGGTTCCTAGACAACTTTTAATTGTCAGATTTGGTGTTTCTCTAAGTCTTCTGGTTTAGTTTTTTTTTTG